>NC_061858.1:27360192-27370192 GCF_019202785.1 Penaeus chinensis
TCTTTGGTTAGAGTGGGGAGGAGGAGGAGGGAGACAAAAAGACAAAAAGACAAAGAGAGAGAGAGAGAGAGAGAGAGAGAGAGAGAGAGAGAGAGAGAGAGAGAGAGTAGAAGGGAATGTTAACAGCCAGGTATAATCTTTTGTACAGACCATCTCAGTGGCAGTTCTGGGTAGCAGGACTTGCAATATACACTAACTTTCAGAGCAAATGAAGTAAGCATAGGGTTGTAGATATAGGATATAAAGGTAATAAGCTAAAGGCCATGTTTAGTCCACTTCCTCATAGTAAACTGTAATGTAAGTTCACTGCATTACCAGTGTATCTTAATTATCATTTTCCAGGTATATCTAATGAACTTTGATTGCAAGCTTCAAAGTTGGAACATAACTGGTATATTATATGCTATAAAATAGGAACTCTAGACACTATCTTCAAAGGTAAAGAAAAGTTTCCTACTCGGCAACAATGCACCGATTTTGCTTAATTCTTTGTGGCTGTATATACACATGTGAGAAAAAATAATATATATTTATATTTTTTTTCGTGGATACTTTTGCATCTACAGCAACTATGGTTATGAACAGGTTACAACAATTTTTAGAAGCAAGTAGATACCTGAAAACCAACTTATCTTTCACAAGTATTAATTTTGTATGCAAGCTTATCAGGGTGGAAAGAAAGAAAGAAAAGAAGACGTACATCCTCTTTTATTTCAACTTGATACATTTTTTCTTTTTTCTTTTATGTCTTCTTTGTGTTGTGGCCTTTAAAACATGTCTTTATACAAGGGAGAGGAATAGATATGGCAGCACCTATAGGCCACTTTGCCCACTGCCTGGGCACATAGCTTTTCTAAAGCCATGGACTATAGTTGCCTATTGTGTCAAAATGTATTTTAACATGTACTCTTTGCCCTCAAACTGACCTAGTTTCAAGGCTTCTGTAATGTAAACAATGCAAGCTGCATGTACAATTTTTTTGCATTCTAAATTCTTTGCAATGATTCTACCACAATAAACTTCCATTATTATACAACATAAATCCTCAATTCTATCATCAAATTACTTCACCATAATTATCTATTTACATGTCTCCAAAAGAATCCGTGCTTAGTTACATTACTATACAAAACCTCCGTTTACACAAACAAAACCCGTATAGTTCTGTAAACAAATCTGCTCTTTGCCTGCTTTACTATATCTGAAGAGAGATCTAGATGCAAAGAAGAGACCATTTATATATACTAATCACTAACTCCTCTTATAACTCCAAAGACAGTAATGAAAATATATCATCTGAGTCCAGTACACTGTATACAACACATAACGAGATAGTAGGAAAGGCATCAGCTGTGTCCAGGTAGTAATATTCTATGGGGTTTAAAGGAACTGTAAATTTGACCCAAGTAGAAAACTATAAACCTTAAACAACTATAAATTATTACACTGGTATTCATTTACTGGAACTGGATAATGTGTCCACCTTCCCCCCCTTAAAACGACTGTTTCTCCACACGTACAGGGCATTTGCACACACAAAAACATACAACTTGGATAGTACTTGTACTTTTTTTTAAGTACATACCTCTTTCTTCAAGTCTCCTCCAGCATTATTCCATGTAAAAAAAAATTAAACAAAAACAAACAAACAATAAAACGAATTGGAACTTCTGTACTAGCCATTTCATAAACACAATCTCTAATGTATCACAAGTGCCTCAAAACATTACTTTGCCTTGAACACACATCAATATAAAATCAAAGACAAAAGAATAACACAAGAAAAAGAAAAAGAGCAAACAAAAACCCAAAAGGTCCCACTGAGGAAACCAAAGTCAGGTTGATGAGTGCAGATCAAGGACACCTTTGTTTATATACAATCTTATGTCAAAACCTTCATCATTTCACAGTTTTGTTTCTTGTTTTTCTTTTTAGTTAGATAATGCATATATCATATATCCTCATCTGAAGCTAAAAATAATGTAAACAATAGGTGATAATACTGTCATGTTACAGAAATATAATTGTAAACAAAAATGACCACAGAGCAAACACAAACTCATCTAGTCTCTGGAGGTTCTTACATTTCTATATAGTGCAAAACATATCTAGAAAATCTAGGATGAACTAGAATCTATTGTCCATCATCCAGTAACAGAATGTAATAGAGGAAGAGGAAGAGGATGAGGACGAGGCAGTGGGGATGACCCTGCATCTGCTCCATTCCAGTATGCACTAGCTGCGTGAAGCTGATTTCTGATTTGGATTTATTGTCTGGCTGTCCAAGCTGAATAATAATGCTCTCGATTTTTCCTGCAGTTTACCGGGTCACAGTTGTTGTGTGCAACTATCTTGACATCGTACGTTATTTATAAACATTAACAAATAGCTTATGCTTTGGCATGCTTATGCATCAAAACATGCATGCAAATATGCAGATGTGCATGTACATGTACACTTGTACACACACACACACACACACACACACAATGTACACATACACACTAAACACTAAACTTCAACCTCCAAATTCCTGATCATACACTAGAATACAGTCTAGGAGAAATCATAATAAAAATAACGATATAAAACAAAACAAAACACACTCTCTCTCTAGCCAACATGAGATTATGTAAACACCACAGACATAATAACTATTCCAAAACATCACTTCACTGTTCTCCACGCATTATTCTGGGCCCACACTGGTTTGCCTATGTGTGAAGAAATGTCCTTTACCTAAACGAGGCATTAACAAGGAAAATTCTTGTTGAAAGGCTCAACTGGCTTCATTTAACTTCAATCAAGGTAAACAGACATATATATATATATATATATATATATATATATATATATCAGAAAGACAGTGATACACTATGATAAAAGTGCACCTATAAAAAAACACTTGTTTTAGCATTTCTATTAAAATGAAATCTGCGAGACACTGTGAATTCTCAGCATTTATTGATGGAAATACAAAATATTCATTTACACATTTAAGTATGCAACTTGATTACTATGCATGAAAACTCAAGGCTTGTAGTATCTCAGAACATTAAGTTGGCCAATTTAAAATGAAAATGTGGCCTACCTTCAGTAATTTAAACTTAACCCAATTGTCCCGATGGCAAGAATACATGTCATGCCCACTATAATACAAGTTTATTTACTGTATTTACACATAGATGGCTCTACAAGTGCTTAATCACAAAGGAGTCGGTTATTAGTCCTACCTATCTCACCTGTTTACCTTTTTCCTCGACTTTTGGAAAGGGTCTTTTGCATTACTTCATTATCTTAAATGTTATCGAGATTTTAATAACAATTTAATAAACATAACATCAATAACAATAACAACTGCACTGATATCAACTCCACTAAAAAGGAAAACACATTTTTCAGCCAATTCAAAGAATGGAGAAATCAGGATCGTTCATCAGGGCCACTGATAGACTCCTTGCTGGCTGAGCACATGTGGAGCCATCTGTATGTAACCTTTCACAGAAAAATACAGGGGACAGAACATAAATCCGGGGCAGTTGGGTTAGCATCAATTTGACCCACAGTTTTTAGTACGAGTGAAACAATATGAAAGTACACTCGGAAGAATGCCATATTCTAAATTTTCACACAAATTTCTGGAACTATTACAAGATGCAAACTTATACTTACAGGTTACATTACATGAACATGAAAATGATGTTATAGGAATTCATAACTGCTGCCTATTACAACTTGGATAAGACCTTTCCCATTACTTTGGTCGATGCAAATTACTGGGTTCAAATGATCAAAATGCTACTTGTTGTGCAACAGCATCATAATAATTGTTTTCAACATCATACATTTACATATACACATTTTTTCTTTCTTCCTTGGTTTCTTTTATTCTTTTAAAAGTATGGTGTCGTTTTTTCAGTTGCTCACTTTTTCAAATATCCTTCTTACTACTTAGTGTCAATGTTCCCACTGTACTTAAGGCCTACTGTGCTCACTGCAAGCACATACATTCAGTTCAAACGTTGAACGACATCCTAAATACAGTAAAATGATTCCACTCAATTGTTCTTCCTACCAGATTTAAAACAACTCTGTAAGAATAACAAAGAACAGAAAAGAAAAGAGAGAAGAATATATATATACACACAAAAATACAGGTAGACACTATAAATAAATTCTAAATAAATAACATGGCTATATATAACTATATGTGTATATATATATATATATTTTATCTTTTCTTTCTTTGGGGGGGGAGGGGGGCAGTATAAAACCATCATCCCCATATACTGGAAAAAAGACGAGTATTTCTCAATCAGCTATTCCCTTTTAGATAGCTAAAATTATGAACAGATATGTATGGTGTGGAAAACAAAATAGTAAAAACAGCTAATAGAAGAAGAAAAAAAAAAAAAAAAAAAAAATTGTCAACAATGTTCCAGTCCACCATCCCTCCTCAACATCCCTTCCCAAAACACTGCTCGGTATACCCCATAACCTCCATCACAAACAGTCTGGCCTGATAAAGAGTTTGCAGCCCTCCCTGGCTGTTCACTGTCAATCAAGGAACCTCTCCAAGCTCACCCTCAGAAGAATGTACATGGAGGATTGTATGTCTCTGCCAGAGTGCCAAGGGAGCACAGGATAAGAGCATGCTTGTAGGCCTTTCTTACAGATCAGTGCATTTGGGTTGAATCGGCAAAGAATACAACCAATGTAATTATACTAGTCCCACACGCATGTATGCATGCGCACGCACGCACGGAAGCACACGTGTACACACACACACACACACTTGTGCACATAAATGCGCACACACACACACACATACACACACACACACACACACACACACACACACACTCACTCTCACATGCATGTGGGCACATACTCACATTTGAGTACATTTATACACATGGATTTGCATACATGTATATATACACTCAAGCATGTGCGCATATATACGTGCACACAAACACACACACACACATAGACACGTGTGCTCATACATGCACACACATACATACATGCATACACAGAGTGGGGAGAGGGGGAGGGGGGAAGAAAATAAAACACACATGCACTCTTGTGTGCGCACATATATGCACACATTTGCATGTGCGCACATATGTGTACATGTATGTGTGTATATATGTAAACACACACATGCATGTGCGCACATGTATGTATGTACGCACGCACGCACACGCACTCACGCGCACATACATACATACATACACACACACACACACACACACACACACACACACACACACACATGTGCAAGTGTACATTTATGCACAGATGCACGTGAGCACAATTATGTATATGTACACACATACACATTTGTGCATGCATGCACACACGCATAAACACAGCGGAAAAGAGATTAATAAATATATGAAAATAGAGTAAGGAATATCCTTTCTTTGCCCCACCAAATTCACAAACAAAACAAATGTGTCCGAATTGAACAATCTAGGTATTTACATGTACTAAACGTTTCCTAGAGTGAAGTGACGGCAAATACAAATACAACTTGAATGCAGGATTGAACTTTCAAAGAACAACAAAACTATGTAGGAAAGAAAAAGAATAAACTGCAATTTATTTAATTAAACATACATACACAAACATACATGAAATACAATGATTAGTCGGGTTTTTGGCATTCTCACAGGAAAAATCCACTCTCATAACAGCGTTGGCATCGGAACCTTACTCGTGATGCATAACAACCAGGCAATATACATTCAGTCCTCGGAAACCACATAATGTGAAGGCGGGGCTTACGAGAGCCATACTTCAAATTTGTCACTGAAGTCTACAAGAAATGACACCAGATAATCTGATGCCACATTAGTGTATCACATAATAATTTCAAGCTTCTTCTATCGGCAAATTACCATGCATACTTCATGTCCTTCTTTCCTATTAGGAATACATGTCATTATTGATAGCTTTATCTAACTACAGGTGTTATCAAGCGCACTTGAGGTTAAAGCAATACATCAGTATCACTATTAATAATATCCGTGACCTAGAGAAGTTCCTTTTTTCGTATCCCGAGCCTTAACTAATTACAGATTTCATATTCCTTATGCTCTAGCAATGCATACTTCAATAAAAATATTATAAAGATTATTATATTTCAGTGCATACAACATAATTCTGCATTGATTAATGGAAAAACAAACATTAAAAAAGAAATAACGGGCAACCAGCATGGTGCCTCATTCTCCTCCCATACATCAATTACCAATATAATAGAACTACAACACAAGAAATAAACAATCAAGTGTGACACCATTTCCTACTCTCATTTCATAAAAAAAAAAAAAGATCCGCTGGCTTATTATTACTCCCAAACATTAATTCATATTCCATCTGGCTTCCACCCTAGTCCTCAGCCCCGACGATGCAATACCGCTTAACTCCCCTCCAAGCTCTTATTTCGAGTAAGCAAGACCTCCCCCTTCGCGCAAGGCTCCAGAAACGCCCAACATTGAAGAAACAGAATACATAAGGAGTAAAAGAGAAGGAAGAAGCTTAAAATCATGAACAATCTGTCATGTCGGAAGGCGGCCCTCCTCCAGCTGATCGCCACCACGCCAGGCCTGCCAACCCACAACCCGTCCAAAAACGACACAAATCCTCGAAATTTCCCGCAAATGCTACACCCAAAGATAACAGGACTATCTAAAGGCCATGTAAAGGTAACAGAGAGGTTAGGGAAAGAGCCGCGTTGGAGTGAGAGCGAAAGACCGGGTCAATCCCCCTTCCTCCCCTTCCATGTTGGCAGCCCTACGCTTAGTTTAAAGAGATCGACAGACTTCTCTAATAAATAATTTTCCATAACGAATAAATCTGCTTCCCATAGATGCCCTGGGAGCTGCTAACCACGACCGAATTGCCACTTCATTAAGGAGAATAAAGAAAAAAAGAGGAAAAAAAACACGTGGTGCTCGCCAATGGTGCTTCATGGGATGTAAACAATAAATGGAATGCCAATGGGAGTCTCTCAATACCATACCTGTATTAGTTTGTTCAGCCATTTTTGGAGGAATTTCTTGGACAAGCTGCATTAAAAAATCCCAGGGAAGTAAATCCTGACACAGAACAGATATTATTCACATGTTATTTAAGGGTTTTTTGGGGGCGCATCGTCTTCTCTCACAAGCGGCACACACACAAGGATGAACTGAGGCTGAGCGGCAACAGTCTAGCCTCGCGCCCGGGCTCATCAAAATTCCTGCCGAGGAGAAAACGGGACGCCATCATGTTAAAGGGGCCCGGAATTCGCCCTTTCGGCTGGATTCTCCGTGGCGTTTCGGGGATGCGGGGATGGGGGTGGGGATTTTATTGGTTTTGCTTTTAATTTTGGGTGATGTTTGTCGTTTGGGCTTCTATAGCGTGGGTACTAAATATGAAGTTGATACTGTGAAATTCAAGTTTTTCAGAGTTGAAAATTTGTGTGTCCACGGACTGATCGAGGTGCCACCTGTCTTATGCAACAACCTCACACGATTTAAAATCCTATTTCACCTAGATAAATCCTACATCAATCCTATTTCAGGATACCTCCCGCGCTCTATTCCGATTCTCTCGCCCCCTTAAAGATAGAGCCCATCATGCCGCGGAAACGGCCAATGAGGCGCGCGGATTCGTGAAAAGGGGCGGAGCTCGCGTGACGTCACGACTAGGAGCAGGGGAGTCTGGGCCAACCCCGTAGAAGAGCTAAATAAAATTTTTGTTCGCTTTCATTCTAGGGCCGTTCCGGAATAGCTAGTCCGATAGTTGAGAAATAATCCATGTGTATCATAAGGGCGATTTTCCCCCGGTTTCTCTCGCTGTTGCGAAATAAGTCCGTTTTTTTTTCTTTCTTTCTTTCTCTCTTTTTTTCTTCCTCCGAGCCGTTCCGTTGAATAATCGTGACTCACGACACGACTAAAAAAATAATGCTTGATTCACATTACAAACATCCGGAAGTTCAAAATTAGCAGTGACCTCTGAGGCACAAGGGCATTAAACTCTTGGTAGCCCGTAGGTAAGGGTGGTCGCTGCAGCCGAGTGACCGCTGTAGCAGATGCGGAAAGGGAATGGGGGCGGAATAAGCTGGGGGGACGGTTGGGGGGTATGTATGTGGGAAGGGGGGGGGGAGGAGGAGGAGGAGGAGGAGGAAGAGGAGGAGGGATGGGGAGTGGGGAGTGGGGAGGAGAAGGGGGCGAGGGAGAAACGTTACTCCGGAGCCGGGGAAGTTTCATATTATTCTGCAGACACGTAGTAGTTCCCAGACCGTTCAAAGGCCTAAGCGAGACTCGTCTGAAAAATGGCAACCCATCTCGGATCGAAATTTTACAGGGCGGACGGTGAGGGCCGCATTTGAATAAAAGAAAGAAAGAACACACGAGAAACAAACAAACGGTAGATCAGGCACGGCATGGCATTTACAGCATTAAGGGGGGGCGGGGGTAAGTTACGAGGGGGGGAGGATAGAGGAGGAGAGGGAGGAGGAGGAGGGGAAGGAGGGGGGGAGGAGGAGAGACTCGCTATCCCGGAACGGCCCTACTGAGGGAGACTCTCTCCCTCTTTCGCTCCCTCTTTCTAATGGGCGTTTTCTTTGATTTCGTTTCGTGTTAACGCTCCGTGTATCAATGAAATTTATGACGAGGAATGAAAGTTTTTACTTTATATATATTATATAGAATAAAGGAAACCGATACAGCGTTTGCATGGTAATTGCCGTTCCGTGCTATCTAGGGACGGCCCTAACCCCCTCCACCCCCCATAGGTGCCCCATCTCCACCAGCGCTCCCACACTCGGCCCTCCCCTCCTCCTCCTCCCCCTCCCCCTCCGTTCCCCTCCGCCTCCCCCTTCGCTTCCCTCCCCTCCCGCGCTCCCACAGCCCTCCGCACCGCCTCTCCCCTCTCTCACCTCTCGTCTTGACATTGATTTTGCTTTTCTTTATTTGTCGATGTCTGTTTTACTAGTGTGCCTACTGCTTCAAAACAGTCGTTTAATGCGGTTTTTGTACGATTTTTTTTTTTTTTTTTTTTTTTTGTCTCTCTCTCTCTCGCTCTCCCAAGCGGTGCTGCGCGGGGGAAACTTTTCATTTATTCATTTACTTGTTTTAACTCCACGGCGTACGCGAGGGGTCGTCTTACAGGTATGGTAAACGTGGTCGTTACTTTTTTTTCTCCAACTGTTGAAAACAAAAATCAATGGAGTACAAAAGAAGTGGCGTAGCGTTGAGAAAAAGAAAGAGGAAATAAAAATGGTAACGTGACTACCAGAGGAGCGAAAGAACTCTTGGATAGCCAATCAACCTACCTGGCGGATGTATAGTAACCACCTTTAGGAAACGGTGTGTGTGGGTGGGGGGGGGGGAGGCATTGTAGCCTCGTGTTTGTTTGTTTCATTGTATATATAATTGTTTAGGTGAAGAGAGAAAAAAAAAAACGGCTAGGGGGAAAAAAATACTTGCCAAGATATGTTCGAAATATTAGTAAAGACAGATCTCTCGATGTCCCAGCTTCACCCTCCCTCCCTCCCTTCCTCCCCCCGCCTCCTGACCCCTCAAAGGCCGCGTGTTGGTTGCAAGAATGCGAGGAAGAACTTGCTATTGAAGACCCTCGTCACACCAATTCTGACAGCTTCCTGGTTTGAGTGTCCAGGCTTGGGATCTCCCTGTTGATGGTCGTTTGGGTTCCCTTTGCAGACACAACGGAGGGTCAGGTCAACATATCGCAGATACGCTTCTCGGCTGTTTGCAGATTCACGCCAGTCAGCTCGAACTTTGACCTTTACGTTCGTTATGATAGCCTCATCATCATTTAACGTTCACTTCATTATCTTTCACCTACAGCTCAGTAATTCCTCATCTATTCCGGCTCTGCACTTGACGGCTTTCGTGCCATACAACCTTGTGACCTGCGCCTGTTGTCGTCTGGCCTGTGGTGACCTCGCCTTCGACCTCTGACCATCACCTCTGATCTATCA
>NC_061858.1:27387692-27397692 GCF_019202785.1 Penaeus chinensis
ACACTCACACTCACAGGTATTGTTTTATTTTTTATATTATATTTTTTTATTTTTGTATGTATTGTCAATACTACACACACATATTACTATACATATTCTTATTTTTTTATGTTAATTTTTTTTTTTTATAATATTAGTATTTATTATATGTCTATATTTTGTTTGTATTTTTTTTAAGATATTATTCACTTATATTTATATATCTGCCTCATGTTTTATGCACTCACACACACTCACCACACTGTAGCACTCACATCTCAACAACTCTCTACTCACAATTTATTTTTTCTTTTTATACTAGTTTTTTTATTTAATATTTATATATATTCTTGTTGAATTCAAATAAGACATACTTGAGAAACGTTATACATATTGTTTTTATTTTACTATATTTATTTTGATATTTTATGTATTTTTATTTAGTATTTGCTTCTAGTATTTATTTATATGCACTTTATATGTGATGTGTATGTGTGTTGTTTTGTGTGTGTGTATGATAAGGAGATAATAGTTATTATAGATATATAAATGTGAATATATTATATTTATATTTTGTTATTTAACACACAACATATTATACACACAATAGACAAACACAGTATTTGGATATATTGTATTTATATAATTATATCTTTTATATAGGTATATAATATATATATATATGTGTCGTTCTTTGTGTGTTGTCTTTTATATTTTTGCCATTTGGGTGTTCCTTTTTTTGTCTGCGTGCGTCTGTGTGTTTGTGTGTGGGTGTGTTGTGTGTTGTGTGTGCGTGTTGCTGTGTTTCTTTTTGTTGTGTGTGTGTGTGTGTGGTGTGTTGTGTGTTATCCGATTTGTGTGTCTTATTGTTTTGTGTGTGTGTTATTTCGTGTGTGTGTGTTAGGTGTTTGTGTGTATCGGTTGTGGTGTGTGTGTCCCTGGGAGTGCTAGTTGCTTGTGTGGTTCCATGTGTGTGTGTGTGTGTGTGGGGTTTGTAGTGGTGTGCGTGTTCAAGTTATTCTTACGTCGGGTGTGCGTGGTTTTTTGTGTTCTTGTGTGTGTGTGTGTGTAAGTATTGTTATAGGACATCATGTTATATAGATATAAAAAGCATGTACTTTATGTCTACATATTATATGAATGGCATTGTATTCACCCCTATATGAATTTATTTCCGTGTCTGTGGTTATGTATTGAAGCGTAGGTGTCTTTGAGCGTGTGTGTGGGTGGCTGCAAGTGTCAAAGAGTGTGCTTAACAAAGAGGGAAAACGAGGCATCGTCATACATATTCAGCATCTTCGAAGCTATTTCCATCCGTAATGGTGCAAAGAACATCACTGGTTCTTAGGTAATCACGTATATAAAATGCGCATGGTTTTTCTTTTTTATCACGTACACATACAGCAGACAAAGCGCACGTGCATTCGTGTGTGCTGTATAGATGTAAGTATGAAGTGTTCTGTACTTGTCTGCTTCGAAACATGCTAAATATCGTAACGGTTTAAAAATGTACATACTGTAGCTTTAACACTTACACATGTAGTAGACACAGCACATGTGAATTCTTATCAAGTGTACTGTAGGCCTTTGTATTAATAATAAATATGGTCACAGGTGTGTTTGGCAGCTTCGAAACACCCTAAGCTAATGAATCAGAACATGAACTCGTTTTGTTTCATGTCCTTTTCGATCCAAAAGGAATAAACAGATGAAAGCATCGAGCAACGCTGGGCCGTGACAGGAAGTCCTCTTCCAAATTTTAGCCGTTATGTTAACATTAAAGGCGAGATGCTGTCCAGATGCAGCAGTGGAGCAGCTGCTGCCGGCATAAACTGAAGTACAGAGACTCAGACATACATAGATGTTCCACTTTCTCACTGTCTAAACCACCTGATCCACGTGTCTCGTATCATTGCCACCTGTTCTGTGTTCATTTTGTCAAAGGCAGTATCTTATTTTCTTTTCTAATTCTCCCGTGTGTCCCGTTCCCTAGATCTTTCGTTCTCTGTTCCATTTCACGTCATTTTGCTTAAGTTCCACACGACATCGTAAATTTACGTGTGTTTCGTTTTTTCCCCGTTATTTCTTTCCCATGACACTCCTGGTCTGTACCGCAGTTTCGTGTCTTTCCTGCGTCCACAGCCTTGTTTAGATCTCGTGGTTCTTCCCTGGACATTCCTTTGATATTTACTCTCGAAATAACCATCAGACTTACATGTTCATAATTTCTATACGTCTTATGTTTCCCTTTCTCTCTTCCAGAATCCAAAGATTGCGTTGGATCGAGGACCATTTTAAGGGATCAAAAACACACTTAGGTATTCCTCAGGGTCTTGGTTCTACTATTTGAAAAGATTTAAACGGATAAATAAAGATAGCAGATGAATTTATATTGGGTATCGCACTTGCAACCACCGACTTTTCTCGTAAATTCAGTCATATATATACTTTTTATTATAATTCTGTCAGTCATCAGATATTTTAAGGTGAATTAAGACACGGCCACATCAGAAAGTGATGTTTAATGACGTTTAAAGTCAAACGAGACGCTAGGTTAGCTAAATTATATCATTTTTCCTTTCCCATGGTGTGTGTTTCGTCTGTGTTTTACGTTTTTTACAGTTCGATGAGGTCCTGTCTCGGGATTCCTTCACCTTCATCTGTTTTTTTAACCTTTGGCCAGCGTGTGACTGAAGGAGAGAAAACGTATATATGATAAGAAAATTTCACAGGTTAGATTTGAAACCTGATAGCCTCGCCGTCAGAGTTCGAACGTAAACAAGTCATGAGCATGTGATGCCATGCACTTGTCCGCATATATGCCATGTGGTTGTATGTATATATGTTTATTCATGTATATTTAAATGTATGAATGTATGCATCTATACTGCATATATATATATATATATATATATATATATTATATACACACATTCATAAACACACACACAACAATATATATGCATACACACACACACCCACCCACCCACACACACACACACACACACACACACACACACACCACATATATTATAATATATTATATATGTATGTATGTATGTATGTATGTATTGTATGTATACACACAAAATACACGAAAATCTAAAGATATATATATATAAATTACATATATAATACAATTATCTATGTATACACTAATATATTAATATATATTTATTTTATATATATATTATATACATATATATACACACACATTAGTATATGTTTATGTGACTGTGTGCATGTGTATATGTGTGTAAATGCAGATTCATAGGTGTGTGTTTATAACACTCACACGTACCTCCAGACTGAGCAGTTTCTTGAACCCAGTTCAACCCATTACTCTTTACGCTTTGCTGAAATCGTCACGTTTTCTTTTTTTTCTATTCTCCAAGTCTTTTTTTGTTGTTCATAGGGAAGGGTCGGAAGGGGGGGCGGGGCGGGGGTCATATTTACCAACAATACTGAACAAAGAAGGAAAAAAAGGGAAGTAAAAGAATTAAATAACTATAGATGCCGTTATAAATACCCAAAACAACACTCTCGTACTCTCAAACCCCACCCCCCCACAATATCCTTATTCCACATACATGTAACAAAAAAAACAAACCCTTCACTTGCACACGACCCATTGCCAGTACTAGGTCGAAACCCCAAGTTACATGAGGGACTGCCCTCGTCGCTGAGCCAAGAAGTTCCATGAGCCCGAGCCCATACGATGAGGTGCTGCTTTGTGGGGAAGAGAGAGAGAGACAAGCGAGTGTGAGGGCGAGAGAGAGAGAGAGATAGGAGTGTGAAACGGTCACGATCGGAGCGGCTGATATGAGAAGACGATGGATTGCGCATTGAGAAGATTGAGAGTGATATGAGACGGGAGAGGGGATTGAGGGAGAGGGAGAGGGAGAGGGAAGAGTGTGAGAAGATGAGAAACCAGAGAGAGAGGGAGAGGGAGGATGGGAAAGGGAAAGGGAAGAGAGGGGGGAGACGAGAGGAAAGACGAGAGTGACGAGGGAGAGGGGATAAGAGAGATGAGGGGAGAGGAGAGGGACCCAAGAGGAAGAAGAGGGCGAGGGAGAGGGAAGAGGGGAATAGAGGTGAAAGGGAAAGGGAGAGGGATGATTGAGAGGGGAAAGAGTGAGGGAGAGGGAAAGGGCAATGTAATGAGGGATTACAGAAAAGGGGACTAAGACGAAAGGAAAATGGAGTAAGATGGATGGGCGATGATGAGAAGAGAGAGACGATCATTTTGGAGGTTGTGAAGGAGAAGAAGATAGGAGACGAGAGAAGAGGAAAGAGCGACATGAGAAAAAGAGAAGGATAATCAGGTGCGATGTGGGAGAGGAGAAGAGAGAAAGGTTGAGAGGGAAAGTTTGGACGATGGACGTTAGATTGAGACGTCGAATTTAGGAGACCGTTAGAAGGATCCGAGGATGAATGAGAGGTAGAGAAATGATAGAGAGTAGATAGATAGATAGTGAGAGAGAGAGAGAGTCGGATGATTTTGGCAAGGATGAGAGATGAGAATGATGAGACGAACTGAGATGGAGGGTTTCTGAGAGAGTTTTCACCGTTTGATCGAGAGAGAGACTTTATTTGAGGAGGGGAGTGAGGAGAGATGAGACAGAGGAGAAAGGAGGTAGAGAGAGAGATGAGACGCGAGAAGAGTCGAGAGAGAGATGGGATTGATGCTTATTTTGGAGTTGATTGTGCGATGTTTTTCATTTGTGGGACCTTGCAGAGTTGATTGAGAGATGAGAGGAGTAGTGAGAGGACAGGAGAGACAGGAGGACAGATGGAGAGGAGAAAGAAAGAGAGACCGGAGATTGATGACGTCGAGAGAGAGATGAGAGATGATGATGGGATGATGTGGAGAGATGGAGAGTGATCTGTCGGAGCAAACATGAGAGAGTGATGAGAATGAAGTTGATATTTAGAGAGAGAAGTGAGAGAGGAGAGAGAGACGAAAAGAGAGAGAGACAGAGGGAGGGAAAGAGATCGAGTGGATTGAGAGAGATGAATTGAGAGAGATTGTTTCCCTGAAGTGGAGTGTCAGAGTGTTGTGATGATTCAGAGAGTATAGAGATGAGGAGACGAGTGAGGAGCTGCGAGTGGGACGAAGAGGAGATTGGACGAGAGAGATGAGAGAGAGGAGAGATACGAGAGGAGATCTACGGCTATATCTTGGAGATGATGGAGAGAAAGAGGACTGGAGAGAGTGAGAAAGATGATGAGAGAGAGGAGGAGAGAGGAGAGAGGAGAGGAGAGAGATTGAGGAGAGAGAGTGGTAGAACAGAGATCATCAAAAAGAGCCGAGGAGTTTTCGAGGAGATGAGAGCGAGAGTCATTCGAGAGTTGCGTGTGAGGCTTCTGGTGAGAGCGAGTGTGGATGAAGAGATGATGAGAAGATTCCAAGAATAGGATGGATGTTGAGATGAGAGAGGACTGATTGATGACGAGAAGAGAGAGGATAGAGAGAGAGGAGAGTGACCCACCTGTTAGGCGAGAAGATTGATTGATTGAGAGGATTGAGAGTGAGGGAAGAGAGGAGAGGAGGAGAGAGAGGAAGGAGAGGGAGAAGAGAGAGGGATGAAGTGACTGGGAGAGAGGGAGAGAGAAGTGAGATAAGAGACTCTGAACTCGAGTTCGAGAGGGGTGACGAGATGAGGTGTGGAAGAGGTAGTGAAGAGGTTGAGAGAGATAAGATGATCCTAAGGAGAGTTCTATTGGAGAGTGAGAGAACTTCGTGATGAGGAGAGAGAGTGACTGAGATGATGTGAGAGAGGAGAGAGAGAGAGGGGGGAGGAGATAGAGAGGATGAGAAGTGAGAGAGATTTGTGGAGCGACGTGAGTGGAGAGATGAGAAGAAGCTTGAGAGAGTCGTTAAAGAGTGGGATTGATGGATGCTGAGTAGCGGATGCAGAGACTGTGTGATTGTTGCGTTGACGAGGAGAGATTTTTTAGTGAGTGAGAGAGAGGAGAGAGAGATGAGATGAGAGGATGGAGAGATGAGAGAGGAAGAAGACTATGGATTGGGAGGGGAGAGAGAGATAGGAGAGACGAGATAGATGGGAGAGAGAGAGAGAGAGAAGAGGAGAAGAAGAGAAGAGTTAAGAGACTGAGATGAGAGAGAGACGTGAGAGGAGGGAGCAGACGATGAGAGAGGATGATGATTGGACAAATGAGATCGAGAGACGTGAGAGAGAGTTGATGAGAGAGAGAGAGATTTGATAGATATGAGGAGGAAGAGAGGAGAGACGAGAGAGAGAGTGAGAGAGAGAGTGGAGATCGAGATGAAGGACGAAGAGCAAGGTGAGAGAGAGGATGAGAGAGAGAGATGTTCAATATGCCATGTGGGAGATCGGACTGAGGGACGAAGGATGAGAGAGTGGGTGGGGCGGGATGAGTGAGATGTATGGATTGGAGAGAAGCATGTTCGAGAGAGAGAGAGTGGAAGGAGAGAGAGAGGAGTGAGAGTGAGAGGAGGTAAAGAGAGACGAGAGAGTAGAGAGATTGGAATGAAGATGAGAGAGAGATAGACTAGGACTAGAGAGAGAGAGAGAGAGACGAGATAAGATACTTGTGTGAAGATACGGATCGAGGATGAGAGAGAGAGATAGTTAGATGGAGGATGAGCGTGGAGAGAGAGAGGAGATATTAGATTACAGAGAGGTGATGATCCGGCGAGAGAGGGAGAGGGAGAGAGATGTGGACGAGTAGAAGAGGCTGAGAGTCGGAGCCGTGATGAGAGAGACTCGTGAAAGAGAGAGAGAGGTTCATAGAGAGAGAGAGTGTAAGAGCCAAAGTAAGTGGGAGTATTTGAGTGAGAAATGAGAAGAAGAGTGACAGATGACGACGAGAGAGAGAAAGATTAGAGTGACATAGCAGATTGAGAGATGATGAAGACGAGAGAGGAGAGGAGGTGAAGAGAGAGAGACGCGGTGAGAGATGACGAGAGAGAGAGAGATGGAGGTTGAGAGAAGGATGAAGAGTCTGAGAGTGAGAAGAGAGATTTTTTTATCGATGAGGAGGAGGAATGCAGAGTGGACAGAGAGAAGAGAGGTTGAGTGGAGTTTCTGAGTTTTGGTATCGAGTGATGGAGAGAGAGACCCGGTTTGGAGATGGAGAGAATCGATGAGAGAGAGATTTGGAAGAGAGGAGAAAGAGGATGAGTGAGAATGACAGATGAGAGGAAAAAGTGATTGAGGAGAGAGAAAAAAAAAAAGACGGAGGAGAGACGAGGATGGACGAGACGGGCTGAAGACGATTGAGAGAGACCCTTCGGTTGAGCTGAGAGAAAGATGAGCATATGAAGAGATAGGTTAGAGAGAGAGTGAGAGGGATTAGAATGAGAGGATGAGAGAGAGGGGAGAGAAGAGGTTGAGTGTGAGAGTGGATTGTTACGTGAGAGGCGTACCGATTGTGGAGATCCTGAGAGTGTTTGAAGATGGGATACGGTGAGAGATTGCAAGTTTGGACGTGATAAGAGACTGGATTATTTGGAGACTTAATATACTTGAGGAGAGAGATAGAGAGAGAGAGATGTCGAGGGGGGGGGGGGGGGGGAAGGGGAGGAAAACGGAAATCGCTCGACTACTTTCCTCACATACGGGAGCAGAGTCGGCTGGGGAGGGAAAAGACAATGCAAGAGAAAACTTTTTACAAATTTTTGGGGATTTTTTGTCAAGGGAAATCTTTTCCTGGTTTTGTGACGAGGAGGGGTGTACGCGAAATTACTAGTGTCTTAAAAAAAAAACGGAGTAACTTTTAATGATTTGGTTACATATTTGTTCGTTATCATCTTCATCTTTGCCCATTTCATTATCATTAACTTTATATTGTGACCCCTTATGGGTTTTTGTTTTTAATGCGTTCGTTAAATAAATTAGTTTTGATCTTAATATATATATATATATGTATATACACACATATACATTCTTCTTCATCTTCTTCCTCCATCTGCCCCTTTCCCTTTTATTGATGAAATTTTTCAGTTCGAAATTACACTTTATACTCAAAAATCATAGAGATTTTTAAATGATGATGTGATTAAAAAGTGGAAATGTTTAAGTAATTTTTTTAGGAAGAACAACAAAAAGGGATATGCGGTTTAGCGTTTTTATTGGGTAGGGGTGGCGGGGGGGAGGGGGGGAGGGAAGGGTGGGGTGGGGGGTAGGAGAAATATGTCTATTTGGTTATTGCAATGGGCGATGGTTATCATAACAACCCTTTTTGACATTTTGTTTTCCCACGTAAGAATAGGGAACAAGATCTCGTATTGTTTTTTTTCCCTTACGATTGAATTCTCTTGAAGAAGGAAGACCGTTTTTTTTTTTTTTCCGTTTACTGCGATTAAATGTTTTGCGGGGGAATACATGTACGTACATGTTCAGACGCACACATACATTTAAGGATACATGTGAACAGGCGATACTCATACACCTACCAACTCACAAATACACACATATGCACACGCAGGCATACACGCACACGCACACGCATACACACACACACACACACACCCCCACACACACACACAGTCACACTACAATCACCCCTCTCACTCACACATACACACACACACGCACACACAGACTTTTTTTAAAAACAGTGACAGACTGACATGCACAGAAAACCATGCGTGTATTTGAACATGTAGATATACATTCATTCCTATGAATATATGTGAGAAAGTGTGCACATGTTATAGCGTTAAACCTAACACAGTACGGGGGTCGAATGCAATATAAAACAAAATGAAAAAGGGGGTTTTTTACGTCCCAAAAAAATGTTCAAATTTTCCATCTGTTGTACTGTGCGTGTTTTTTTCGTCATGCGGGCGCGGGAATCGTGGGTTGCAACGATAAATGTGTCATTGAACATATATATTTACATTTACTTTGCTCTCTCCCTCATAGGCCCAGTGTTCCTCACATTACATACTATTCCCACGTCTAAATCTCCATCATGTAATATTCACCGTTAACTCGTCAACCCTACGTTCTGCATCGTGGACCCCCCCCCCCCTATCCTCCGTTACAATGGATGCACATAAAAGAAAATACTACGCAAAACTGCCATGGGATTTCAATACTGGGCGACGCGCGTTCACCGGAATCACGGTGGACGAACAAACAAACAAACAAACCCACGCGGAGCTAAAAAGTGAGGAGATGAGACTCTCATAGATACTCCGTGATGCTGAATGATGTTCTAATGGGATGAGGTATCGTGAGAGAGAATCACCTCACAAGGGTAAGTGTGTGTGTGTGTGTGTGTGTGTGTGTGTGTGTGTGTGTGTGTGTGTGTGTGTGTGTGTGTGTGTGTGTGTGTGTGTTTGTGTGTAGGGGGGCAGGGAGAGAGGGGAATGTTGTGGTACAGGAAGGAAAAGGTGAGAGAAAGAGGGAATCCCTTTTTTTTTTATCAGAGGATAGACGATAGGCTCGTGTTTACATTGCGTAATCACCAAAAACAACCTGTGACACACTTGACATGTTCTCTGCCGGCTCTTCGCTTCGCTCCATGTCGTTATTTAGGATCATATTTATGTTTGTTAGCAAAAATGTCCAACCAAATAAATTTAGTTGATTTGTGTTATTTTTACTATATCAAGACAAAATAAGTATTTTGTCAATCAACATACAATTTATCACTATTGAACCACTATCATGCTTTCGGTTTGGTATATATCTGTCTATTTATCTACATACATACATACATACATCATACATACACACACACACACATACACACACACACACACACACACACAAAAGACACACACACCACACACACACACACACCACAACCACCACACCATATATATATATATTTAAATTTTAAAATACAAAAATATACATATGTGTGTGTGTGTGTGTGCGTGTGTTTGTGCGTGTGTGTGCGTGTGTGTATGTGTGTGCGTGTTCCACCGACTGCAAAATACAGAAAAAAATAGATCAAAGCAAAGTGTCCTCACCTGTGGTAATCACGGCAGAAGTCCTCATTCCCAACTACACTCCGTACT
>NC_061858.1:27400192-27402692 GCF_019202785.1 Penaeus chinensis
CTTCGGTTACCTCTGAACATTCATACAGAATTCAATACATTCTCATTGTTAAGGAATTGCCGTTTCTGACCGCCATTTGATATAGATAGTTAGGATCAATACTGTGTAGTTGTTACGGTGTTCCTTTGAATGCTAGAACTCGAAATGTCATGGTTGTTCTGTTTATGTTGTTGTTGGTAGAACGAGAAGAAAGAGAAGAAGGAGAAGAAGAACAAGAGGAAGAAGGAGAGGGATGAGAAGAAGGAGAGGAAGAGGAAGAATACGAACAAGAGGAAGAAAGAAAGAAAGAAGGAAAGAAAATAACTCATTCAGGACTTACAACGGAAAGGAAAGATTAAAACACATCTTCAGATAATCTTAACAACTAGAGAATGCACAGACGTCAACAAATGGAAAAAAAAAAAAAAAAACAAAAAAAAACGGTCATTTGCAGGAACCAAATTTCGAACGCCCGACCCAGTCCACCAATCTAACGGTCGATCTTGAAACTGCAATTTGGCAGAACTTAATCACTAGTAAAGGTCACGTGACATAGAATTCCTTCTCCTCCCCCCCCCCCATCTCTCTTCCCCTGGTCTCTCCCTCTTGTCTCCCTGCCCTTTCCTCTCCTATTCTTCTCGATCTCTCCTCTCTCTCTCCCTTCCTTCCCGGTCTCTCCTCCTCTTACCCCGCCCCCCCCCCCATTTCCCTTTCCTCCTCTTCCTCCTACCCCCTTGCCTTTCCTTTTCCTTCTCCTAACCCCCCCCATTTCCCTTTCCTACTCCTCCTATCCCCTTGCCTTTCCTTTTCCTTCTCCTAACCCCCCCATTTCCCTTTCCTCCTCCTTCTATCCCCTTGCCTTTCCTTTTCCTTTTCCTAACCTCCCATTTCCCTTTCCTCCTCCTCCTACCCCCTCCCGCTTTCCCTTTCCCTTTCCCTTTCCTTCTCCTCCTCCTCCTACCCCCCTATTTCCCTTGCCTCCTCCTCCTACCCCCTCCTCCCCATTTCCCTTTCCTTCTCTTCCTACCCCCCCCCCCCCTCTTGACGCCTGCGCACGTGCCACAGTACTTCCGTCAACACACAGTTGTTACTTGTCTGTACTGATGACATAAACTAATCGTCTGACCTTACAAGTAGCAGCTGGTTGTGTCGATGGAACCCGAGTATGTATATAATGGTACTCTACTCAGTTATTAATTTTGTAATGAATAACTTTAGTGTGTTTAGTACAAAGAATGCAACATTGTTTTCGGTGATTATTATTATTATTTTTTTTTTTTTATCATATGTATAGGCGGAAGAGAGTAACTACATGGTATGTCAAAATCGTGCTTATAAAACATGTATGTACATTTATGCAGATACGCATTTTAAGTTCGCCTGGGTGTTTTGCATGCCGAAGATGGAGCATGCAAGGGGAGAGGGAAAAGTGGAGAAGGGGAGAGGGGTAATAGGGGTGGTAGGGGTGTGGGGAAGGAGAGAGAGAGAGGAAGAGTGAGAGGGAAGGGAAAGGGGGAGGAAGAGGGAGAGAGAGGGAGGAAGAGAGAGAGGGGACGGGGGAGGGAGAGGGACGGGGGAGAGAGGAATGAGGGATGGAAGGAGAGAGGGAAAGAAGGAAAGAAGAGAATGAGAGGAGAGAAGGAGAAAAGGAGAGATTGATAGATAGATATATAGAGATAGATAGATAGATAGATAGATAGAGAGAGAGAGTGAGAGAGAGAGAGAGAGAGAGAGAGAGAGAGAGAGAGAGAGAGAGAGAGAGAGAGAGAGAGAGAGAGAGAGAGAGAGAGAAAGAGAGAGAGAGAGATAGGAGAAAGAGAGAGAGAGAGAGAGAGAGAGAGAGAGAGAGAGAGAGAGAGAGAGAGAGAGAGAGAGAGAGAAAGAGAGAGAGAGAGAGAGAAAGAGAGAGAGAGAGATAGGAGAAAGAGAGAGAGAGAGAGAGAGAGAGAGAGAGAGAGAGAGAGAGAGAGAGAGAGAGAGAGAGAGAGAGAGAGAGAGAGAGGCGTAGGAATAAAAAAAAAAAAAAAAAAACTGACAAGGGATAATGGATGTGATATCCAACGAATTAATATGCTCCGTACCATTTTGTTTCGTCACGAACCACCACAAACAACGAAAGAAAAAATCAACATAATTTTGAATTCATAGATCATGAAAGGCAGGAAAAAATATATATATGTGTATGGTATGCATATGCTATAACTGAATGGAAATAAAAATATCCCTAATGTGGTGCTTTTTATATTTGTGATTTGTGCAGTTACTACCACATATGACGGTAATGGTAATAACCATAAAAAATTAACATTAATTAGATAATAATGATAATGATGATGATGATGATGATAACAATAATAGTAACAATGATAATAATAATAATAATAGTAATAATAATAATAATAATAATAATAATAATGATGATGAGGATGACAATGATAATGATCAGGACAGTGATAATACTGATGAAAAATAAAATTACAAAAAAAAAATGTACAGAAAATAATAGTAATGATATGTTATG
>NC_061858.1:27410214-27427714 GCF_019202785.1 Penaeus chinensis
AAGAGAAAGTGGAAGAGGAAGAGGAAGAGGAAGAGGAAGAGGAAGAGGAAGAGAAGAGGAAGAGGAAGAGGAAGAGGAAGAGAAGAGAAGAGAAAGAGAAGAGAGAGAAGAGAAAGAGAAAGAGAAAGAAAGAGAAAGAGAAAGAGCAAGAGAAAGAGAGAGAGAGAGAGAGAGAGAGAGAGAAAGAGACTCATGTCATCACATACCCCCTCTAGTTTTCATCACTACCGTAATAACAACTGATTTTCCATTTTATATTCAATCACTAAACAAACGAACCAGCAATTCCAACAAAACAAGAAAGAATTCCCATAAACTTTGTCAAACACATTACCACAACAATCATTATGCCTCTCTTCCATTGCGTTAATAACCAGATTAAATCGACTTACGCTGAAATCTTTAAAAAAATATCATGTATTGCAACTTGCCACTAAATTTAAACACTAACTTAAATCACGGTTTCGGTATGAAAAATAAACAACAATAATACAAACATCTTTTTGATAGTAAAAATGATGATGACAATGGCGACAATGATGATGAAACCTGATCATAATGATAATGATAATGATAATGGTAATGATAATGATAATGATAATGGTAATGATAATGATAATGATAACAGCAACACCAACACCACATTTAACAACACCAATAATAACAAAAAGGAAAAAAACACAATAACCACAATCACTCTTCATCATAATAATCTTTATAAGCAACTATCTCTACCCCCCCCCCTCCTTCCCCCACTCACGTTTAAACCTGGGGGGGTGAGGGGAGGGAGGGAGGGAGGGAGGGGATCCTCCTTCAATTTTACGATCTCCCGAGTTTGCTTAGACCTCGACCCTTTTTTTTTTTCTTTTTTTTTTTTGTTTATGCCGACATAATCTCCTGGTCTCCCCTCCCTCCCCTCCCTCCCCCTCCCGCTCCCCCAAGGTGAGAACACGTGTTATGGAAGAGCCGTGTGTTTACCCTTGATGCTCTTTTGTTCCGAGGAAGTAATGCCCAGCTGGAGGGTTGAGTGTCATGCATGCGAGAGGGTCGTGTTTCGTCACTTCACGAGGGGGCTGGTTTGTTTACGTCTCTCGTGTCCCCGGGGTTGGACATTCATCTAAGATTTCTCTATTGTTTATTCGTCTAAAAATTATCTCTGGGGCTTGTTCATTCTTCTAAGCTGATCCCTATGGACTGTTCATGAATTTACGGTTCTCATTAGGAAATAGCCAAGGTCAAATACACTGTTTTTCCTAATAAGTTTAACAGCACCATATCGAGCCCGCTAGAAACATTCCCGTACCATGCAAACGCTTTCATTCGTCTAAGATTCTCTCTAAGGCTTGTTCATTCACTTGCGAATCTCACTGCGAATTGTTCGTTCATTCACCTCATATTAATTCTGTTGCCTGATTATTCTTTTGTATTTTCTCTCTTGAAGCTTATCCATTCGTCCGCCATTCTAAGACTTGTTTGTTCATTTACGATTCTTTCTATTTATTGGCCAGATATTTTTTTTTTCATTATTATTATTATTCAGACCTCACTTATCCGTCTATAATGGATATTAAAACGCCGAGGTAATTTGTTCAGCATTTCATGGCGACCAGAGAGAACTTTTTCTTGACAACTCTTGCGCCCCCACGCCTTGTGATGAGATACTGCGCATTTCAGCCGAGATTTCGAGAAGAAATTGTAACAACAGGCCTACTATTAACAGTATCAAAGCTCATAATTCCAGAATGAACGCCAGAGATTCATGCAATACAATATTCTTTCATCAACCTAAACATCTTACAAGTATACATGTACGTCAACCTCATTTGCCTCAAGTGCATCAAAAAAGAAAGAAAAAGAAAAAAGAAAAACAATACAGTAAAAGAAAAACACGAAACGTATCGAGCCCATGACGCAAGACAGAAGACTTCCGACATGCGAACCTGACAACCCTCGGCCACGCAATATTTTCATTTCCTCAAGAATTATCACTTACCGGAACCTTCCCTCTTCCCCTCACGCGTGGGGTACATGGCACTTCGGCGCACACGATAAACAGCTGGCTTGTACATCATCATCACAGCTCAGTGCCCCCTTCTCGGTGATCTTGGAAGAAGCTTTGGTGTGCTTACGTCTTCTTAGACATCACAGACTGATCTATCTGAGTTGATTTTAGGATGTCGTTGGTGTATATGAATTTGCGGGAAAGATAAATTGATTTTGTAATGTGATGACCATTCGTTCTCTTTTTCACTCTCTCTCTCTCTCTTTCACTCTCTCTCTCTCTCTCTTTCACTTTCTCTCTCTCTTTTACTCTCTCTCTCTTTCACTCTCTCTCTCTCTCACTTTCTCTCTCACTTTCACTCTCTCTCTCTCACTTTCACTCTCTCTCTCTCACTTTTTCTCTCTCTCTCTCTTTCTCTCTCTCTCTCTCTCTCTCTCTCTCTCTCTCTCTCTCTCTCTCTCTCTCTCTCTCTCTCTCTCTCTCTCTCTCTCTCTCTCTCTCTCTCTCTCTCTCTCCTCATATGAAATATGTAACAATTCATGATATTATCTCGCCAATCGAAAACGAAGCAATTACTGTCAATATGTAAAAGAAAAAGAATGTCAGGAATTTTCCTTCTTATTTAAATTTTCTGATGCGTACGACTTTAGGAAATAAAATAGGTCTCTTAAACAGAATCAGTGTTAAAATTAGATGACATGGAAGACCAGCCCTATAACAGACACATGTATGAGACGGAGTTTATCTAATTCTACTTGTTCGTATTTACTAAGTGATTTACCTTGTTTGTTCAAGGATGCACTCTGCCTGTATGTCTGTCATAGTGGAGGTGTGATTACCAGTTTTCAAAATTAATCTACTACGTATCTGACTTCCGTTTATATTCCTGAATTACAAGGGTTGATACACGGCCCCCAAATCATAATGCAAAACTCATCTTATCCTCATGACAACTTCCGCAGATACTGTACCTGAGGCGAGGCGTCCCTCATGGCCGGGCTGGGCTGCTTGGCAGAAACCCAGGGGCCTCGTTGCACCACGTCCCCGCTCGGCCCCACCGTCAGATACTGGAAGCCAGTCCTCGCCGAGGCCCTTTCATCCAGCTGACGGCGGAAGAGCCTCCTGAGGCGGGCGCTGGTGGTCTCGCACTCGTCCTCCTCACTCGAGTCCTTGCACTCCGCCACAGCTCCTCCGGTCGCGATGCTCTTCTCGAATTTCCTGGTAAGCTTCCGCACCTTCCCCGTGAGAACCCTTCTGGCGAAGGGCACGGGAGGGCGAAAAAACCTCGGGGGCAGACTGGGCGCCGCTTCCGCTTCGTGAGCCACCGACTCGGAGGAAGTGGAAACGGTGGAGAGGCGCTCTGGCCTCTTCCTAAAGCCCCGCGCCCCGAACAGGTACAGGTGCGCGATGTCCGACGACTTGCGGAACTGCGGCCTCGTGGGGCTGCGCTGGGCCGCCGCTACAGGCACGCGGGGGCTGCCGTCGAGGGGGAGGCTGTCTCCGCCCTCCTGGCTCATGTCCAGCCTCGGCGTGTACGCGTCAATGTTCCCCGTGGGCGGCGGCGTCCCCGGGGGCGAGTCTTTGAACCTGGCGTCCCCCTGGACCCTGGGGGTGTCCAGCATCAAAATCTGCTCCTCCAGCTCATCGAGGGTGATCGACCTCTTCTTGTCCGACGCAGCGAGCCTCGGAGAGAGGAACCTAGCGGCGCCCGAACTATCCGGCGTGGCTACGTCAGCCACCGTCGGGGGGAGCGTTCCTGCGCGGATAAACTGATCCTGGTGAACCTCTACCTTAACGGCCGTCGTGCTCGACGTCCTGGGCGGGATGGGCGGCGGCGTCGGGTTGGCCGGAGGCGGAGGTGGTGGTGGAGGCGTGGGCGAATACTCGCTCTTGGACATGACGGTCCTCGAGCTGGAGCGCGGAGGAGGACTCGGCGGCAGACGGGACAGGCGGCGCTGCGGCTGCGGCTGAGTCTGCGGGATGAGTCCGTTCATCAGGGGCCTTGTCGGAGACAAGCTCGTCGACCTGGCGGAGGCGGGCTGGTCCGGAGATTTGGATTCCAGGGGCAGCGGCGGGGCGTCCTGCGGCGCTGGTCGGACGGCGTCGGCCTTGCTCGCGGACGAATCTATGGAGTCCTTCGCGAGGTCCTCCAGACTCTCCGCGCTGTCCACCTTGACGAGCGTGTGGAGGAAGTCGTCGATGGAGGTCGAGTTAACAGACTGCTGGGAGCCGGCCTTGAGCAGAGTGGAGCCGGGCTGCTGCTCCATCCTTAGGCGGCGCCGCCTCCGGGTCTTGAGGATCCCCTTCAGGCGGGGCTTCTCCGGGGACGACGTCAGCTCCTTCTCGCTCGCCTCGGTCCGGAAGCCTCCGCTGTCGTCGCTGGAGACGTCGTCGTCGGCCCCGCTCTCCGTTAGCTCTGGCGCCCGCTTGCGCCCGAACACGATGCTCGTGCGCCGCTTGGCGTTGAGGCGGCGGATGCGGGAGTCGAGGGAGGCGCCGGTGTACTCGTGGGCGTCGCCCTGCCTGCCGGCGTGGTTCTCGATGTACAGGTCATCGTAGCTGGTGATCTTGCCGCCCTCATTGCCCATAGTACCAACGCTGACGCCGCCGCCCAACTCGACGACGGCCGCCACTCCCTGCACGCTGGCAATGTTCGTGCGCGGCGCGAGGCGCACCCGCGGCGCAACCTCGCTCGGCGTGAGGGGTCGGCGACTGCTCCTCCGCCTGCTACGTCACGTCCCGGGATCCGAGCAGATGCTTGAGCTTGACGAAGGCCTTCATGTCTCGAGGGTGTTCATGTCCGCCATAACAACTCAGCAGCACACGCAGCGCAACACGTCACCTGCCATCACCGCCGTCACGGCTGCTGCGTTCCCGCGCGCTCTGGCCCTTGCTCTTGTAGCGTCCTGAATGAGCAGCGGGAGCAGTCAGGCGCTACGGAAGGCTTTGCAGTCCTTTAGTTTCTCGAGTAAATGCACTTGTCTCTTTAGCTTCACCACGTACGAGTGTCTCAAGCACTAAACATCTTGCTTTTACACCTGCACAAGAAATGTCCCACGAAAAAGACCATTAAACACTCCTCGTCCCCTTCCCCGTCCACGCCCGCCGAGGCTTCCTGTCCCAGTGACCCCGAGAGGCACAGCCCCCGGCGCAGAAGGCGAGGGAGGGCGCCGCGGCCGTATTGTGAGCCGATTCACGCACGCACACCTGGCGTGCGGAGGCGCCCCCTGTCGCACGCCGTCGCCCCTCCTCGGGGTCAACCCCCCCCCCCCCCCCCCTTCAGCCACTCAATATTCACTCTCTGCGCCTTCGCCATCCTCCGGGCGTGAGTCACCGCCGCTCTCATTATCAAAATAATTATTGCAGTTCGGTAACGGTTCAAAAGCGGACGAAAACCGCCGGAAGGAAAGCCTGAGTAATTGACGTAAAAAAATGCAGCGCAAGCACACCTGGTGCTTCCTGCCCGAAGGCTTTATTCCCTTTGATATGCAATCACAGGCGCTCGGTGGGCAAAGTATGCAAAATATTACATTGCAAGAAATGCGAATTTACCTTGCAGTTCCTCCTATTTAAACAAACCATCCATACCAAGATGAGGCTGCTGAGCCCCCTCACCTTCCCCAAACTCATTCCGCAGTACCAGTCACGGCAGCGCTGCCTCCGCCTCGCCGCATGTGAGCGAGGTATGTGATTAAGCGCGGTTACTTATCTCGTAATTGATTAACATCTCGCTTTACCTGCTTACCACAACGCTCAACTTGTGTCCGGGATAATAAACACGCGAATCAACATCTCACACGTACAGCGAAAAGCGAGACCCGAGACGTATTCCGAAGACGCAGCTCGACCAGGCCCATCTTGTTTACATCCGGGGCGTTCAGGGAACCACGTGCGTGGCCGCCCGCTATCACCATGCAGCCGTAATCATGCACATACTTGCCAGCATGCGCTTACTGCTTCGCCTCCGCACGTGACCTGGACGCCATGATTTGGTTTTTCTTTCTTTTCTTTCTTTAGAAGTATTACGTAAGACGCCAACGTCGGGAAAGTTCATCACTGTGCGTATATACAGTAGTCTGCCATTAAACAATGACAAATGCTAATCTGTTTGCGTGACTCGTGTGCGAGAATGTTGCTCTAAATAGCAGAAGAACCATGGCTATTCGGTGCTGAAATACACCACACTACACGGTACCGCTACAGCACATAATACTGCTGGTGTTTCTGTGTTTCATAGCACATGGTAGAGTTAGTACTAAAATGTATAGTGGTACATGTGGAAGTGTATCATAGCACACGGTACAGCTAGTGTTAGTGTACTATACCACTTCATCCCACGTGGTACAGTTAGTCTTAAAGTGTATTATAACACATCGCACTGTTATTGTTAAAGTCCATCATAGCACGCGATATACGTACAGAAAAGCATGATCAAGCTTTCGAAGTCTATCATAACACAACATATCAATGGAGTTGAAGTGTATAAGCCTACGAGGGATACCGGATGATAAAACATATCAAAATAAATTTTACGATTGACGTTCAATTATGACAGTACACGGCCCCCCATGAGAAGTGTACCAAGTGTATCAATGGCAGATTGATGTTGCTTAAACGTCCATCACAATGCAAGATACAGCAACGATCACACTCCTCTTTCCGTTGCAAGAGAACCACCCCCTCGCCACGCTCAACACAAGCTATTCGCAGAACATTTACAGATTGCATCCTCCCCTCCCTAATGCAACTATCAATTATGCAATTTTGAAGACGATGTTAAACGAAACAACAAAATTATGTACACGAAAAAATAACAAAACAAAATCAAAATAAACCGCCGAAATAAAAGACAAAAAAGGGGAAAATACGGATTTTACGACCACAAAAAAAAAAAAAAAAATCAGAGAGCGAAGATGTTAAAAAATATATTATCATAAAATTAATTAAAGCAGCCGTCATAACATCATGACGCTCAGAACATGCAACTGAAAAGAAGACTTGGGTCAACAGATATACAAACCTGCATTCTTTTTATTGTAATATTAATATATGAATATATTTTTGACGGGCGGCTGACGAGAGTACAAGACAAAGTAAGAAAGAGAAGGAGATAAGAGAGGAGAGGAGAGGAGAGAGAGAGAGAGAGAGAGAGAGAGAGAGAGAGAGAGAGAGAGAGAAGAGAGAAAGAGAGAGATGAGAGAGAGAGAGAGATAGAAAGAGAAAGAGAGAGAGAGAGAGAGAACGAGAGAAAGAGAGAGAGAAAGAGAAGAGAAAGTGAGAGAGAAAGAGATGCAAAGAGAGAAAGACGAGAGAAAGAGAGAGAATAGAGAGAATAGAGAGAGAGAGAGATAGAGAAAATGAAGAATAGAAAAGTGAGAAAACAGAGAAAATAGAGAAAGTAGACAGACAGAGAGAGCGGTGCGAAATCGAACGTGGAAAAGAAAAACAGCCAAGCCAAGCCACCCCCCACCCCACCCCGCCCCCTGCTCTTCTCATTTCACGTCGGGAAAATGAGAGCCTCGAAGGACTGTAAATTCCTATCGGTCGTTCCGGCGGGGACGCCCTGGCGTGCGGAAACGACCGCTTTGCTCGTTTCAATTTGCTGTTATGGCCAAGTACGGGAGGCGCGGAAGCTATGGCCGGGCGAGTGTCTTCCGCTCGCTTGCTCTCTCTGTCTTTCTGTCTCTCTCTCTCTCTCTCTCTCTCTCTCTCTCTCTCTCTCTCTCTCTCTCTCTCTCTCTCTCTCTCTCTCTCTCTCTCTCTCTCTCAGTCAATCTCTCTCTCTCTCTCTCTCTCTCTCTCTCTCTCTCTCTCTCTCTCTCTCTCTCTCTCTCTCTCTCTCTCTCTCTCTCTCTCTCTCTCTCTCTCTCTCTCTCTCTCTCTCTCTCTCTCCCTCTCCTCTCCTCTCCCTCTCCCTCTCCCTCTCCTCTCCCTCTCCCTCTCTCTCTCTCTCTCTCTCTCTCTCTCTCTCTCTCTCTCTCTCTCTCTCTCTCTCTCTCCTCTCTCTCTCCTTCTCTCTCTCCTTCTCTCTCTCCTTCTCTCTCTCCTTCTCTCTCTCCTTCTCTCTCTCCTCTCTCTCTCTCTCTCTGTCCCTCTGTCTCTGTCTCTGTCTCTGTCTCTGTCTCTGTCTCTCTGTCTCTGTCTCTGTCTCTGTCTCTGTCTCTGTCTCTCTCTCTCTCTCTCTCTCTCTCTCTCTCTCCTTCTCTCTCTCCTTCTCTCTCTCCTTCTCTCTCTCCTTCTCTCTCTCTGTCTCTGTCTCTGTCTCTGTCTCTGTCTCTGTCTCTGTCTCTGTCTCTGTCTCTGTCTCTGTCTCTGTCTCTGTCTCTGTCTCTGTCTCTCTGTCTCTGTCTCTGTCTCTGTCTCTCTCTCTCTCTCTCTCTCTCTCTCTCTCTCTCTCTCTCTCTCTCTCTCTCTCTCTCTCTCCCTCTCTCTCTCTCTCTCTCCTGGTGGTTATTTCCCTCCTTTCTTCTGATTGTAACTTCTTTTTTCTCTCTCTTTAGATTGTGTCCCTTTTTCTGCATTTCCCTTTCCTCTCTTTCTTGTTTGCTTTACTCCACCGGCTCTCTCTTCTCTAACTCTCTCATTCTTTCACTTTCTCACTCCCTCTCCCTCCCTCATTCTTTCATTTCTTCCCTTTGTAAATCGCAGCCAACACAGCCATTAGCGTGATAATTCCCTCCACTCCTTCATTCTCTTTCGCTTCTCTCCACTCCCTCTCTTTATTCCATGTCGCCCCCACGCATAATCTACACCATTTTAACCTGTTCATTCTCCTCCATACGTCATCTTTATGGAGTCACGGACACACACTATCGAGCGGCGTTACAGCGCGACGTAACACACAACGGGGGGGGGGGGGGGAGAGGGAGGGGAATGGGGGGGTATGTCCCGGTTCCTTCGCTTGTTGTGATTACGCATTCGTTTAATTCCTGGTTTACTGACGGTATGTCCCTTTTCATCAATACCAAATTTTCGCGTTAATAACCTTCGTTTTCTTTGTTTTTACTCCAATCTTGATAGTTTGCCCTAACTGAAATATCTTACCCTCTATTATATTTATCAAATTAGCTCTTTTTCTTTTCTCCTATTGTTTCTCCTATTCGTTTATTCTCTATAATTATTCCTTTCGTTAAACCGTCTTTATCTATCCACTCTCCGCAAAGCAGCGCGTGGAAAATATATGTTGCACATCAAAGCTAATGCTAAGATTCCCAGCACAAAATTGCCATGCGAACTAACACAGCTAGACTATAAGAAAGGATATTATTTCGCTTTTTACTTACGCTACATTTAATTACCCATTGTACACTCAACAACGCACATGTAGCAATCAAAAAGGCTCTTTCTAAACCCCTTTAGAAGACTAAAGGAATGCCTTTGATCCTACCTCGTGCTGGTGCAGTATACAAAACTCATTTGTTATGTAGAAATGGTATGAAAGAGAATGGATATCTTCACAATACAAGAGATGCATTTGACCGGCTTCGATTATATCTTCGTCGGATATACCTGAGATTTAATCGAAACCTTTGTCAACATCCCTTGCTATGTCTTTCCCTACCCACGCTTGCTCTCATAGCCTCGGCCCTGTCTCCTGGTTTTGTCCCTTCCCCAGCCCTTGGCCCTTGTCCCTGATCTTGGCCCTGCACCTACTAACGCCCCTGCACCCTGCCCCTAGACCTGTCTCTACCCCTGCCCCTGCCCCTGTCCCTAGACCTGTCTCTACCCCTGCCCCTGCCCCTGCCCCTAGACCTGCCTCTGCCCTTGCTCCTTCCCCGTGTAGAGATAATTGTCCCGACTGAGAAGCACCTCTTGTTGGCTGCAGGACCTCGCCGCTCGAAAAGACATGCGAAGCTGGGGTGGTCGAAAGAGAGGGAAAGGGAGCGAGAGAGAGAAAGAAGGGAGTAGAGGAGAGGGGAGAGAAAAAGAGGGGAGGGGAGGGGAGGGGAGGGGAGGGGAGGGGAGGGGAGGGGAGGGGAGGGGAAGGGAAGGGAAGGGAAGGGAAGGGAAGGGAAGGGAAGGGAAGGGGAGGAGAAGGGAGGGGGGGAGGGAAAGAGAAATAGAAAGAGAGAGATAGAGAGAGAAAATGAAAGAGAGAGATAGAGAGAGAAAACGAAAGAGAGAGAATGAAAGAAAGAAAGAAAGAGAAAGAGAGAGAGCGAGATAAAGAGTCTGTGTCCATGTAGGCTTACATGAGTGTATCTGCATATATTTGTAAAGAGAACAGACAGATTTGTGTAAAAGTATTTAAGAGAAGAATGCATGAGAGTGAATACATTTAAAAAAAGCTCTTAATAAACAGAAGAAATGTATTACAAAGCTCTTCATAAACACCCTTACCCTTTGAACTAAGAGCGAAATAATTTAATATTTAAGCCGCTACTATGAAAACGTTCCTTCGAGCCAACTGAACGTTTATTGAACGTTTATTGAAAATTCCACGTCCATGCCCGAGGAAAATACATACATACATAAACACAAGCACCAGGTAATCATCTCAAAAATACATCAGCTAAATCGGTTAAGAAATAAAAAAGTAAAGAAAAAGAAAAAATGAGGAAAGAAAATAACCGAAGACAAAAAAAAACGGTATTGAAAACAACAAAAGGCAATATAATAATAATAATAATAATAATAATAATAATAATAATAATGATGATGATAATAATAATAACAATAATAATAATAATAATAATAATATTAACACTAATATAATAATAATGATAATGATAATGATAATGATAATAATGATGATGATAATAATAATAATAATAATAATAATAATAATAATAATAATAATAATAATAATAATAAAAATAATGATAATAATAATAACAATAACAATAACAATAATAATAACAATAATAATAATAATTATAATAATAACAATAATAATAATAACAATAACAATAATAAAAACAATAACAATAATAACAACAACAACAATAATAATAATAATAACAATGAAAATGATAATAATAATAACAAAACGAACAGGACGCGTCTCCACAGTCACTTCGTCTGTCTGTCTCCCTGACTGAGCCTCAAGCGAACCCCGAAAGAATCGCCTCTTAAACTAACACAGAAAAAAAAAAAAAAAAAAAAAAAACCCGCAGGATTACCAAAATCAGCTAAACACACGGAGATCTAACATCCCTCGAATCGTGTTTATCATCTACAAAGCCAATCCACAAAGTACAATCTCCGCAAGATGTATGGCACACGAAAAAAAAAAAAAAAATAGAAAAAAATAAAAACACGAGCTACCCTTCATTGTATATTTCATGTTCATAAATCGTCAACGTAATGTTTACTGCCACGAATCGCGTCACTGTCTTTAAACATGCATTTTGCCATCGTGTGTGTGCTACGGCAGCGTAATACACGTGCTGGCTGAAGTAGTTCCGTTCAGCATGGCTTTAACTTCTTTTTTTCTCTTTCTTTTTCTTCTTTGCTCATATCCGTTTTCTAAATTGTGGGTACGAGGTCGGAGAGGAAGAGAGGAAGAGAGGAAGAGAGGAAGAGAGGAAGGGAGGAAGGGAGGAAGGGAGGGAGGGAGGGAGGGAGGGAGGGAGGGAGGGAGGGAGGGAGGGAGGGAGAGAGAGAGAGAGAGAGAGAGAGAGAGAGAGAGAGAGAGAGAGAGAGAGAGAGAGAGATAGAGAGAGAGAGAGAACAGGAGAGGGGGGAGGGGAAAGGGGTGAGAAGAATGCCAGCAAAGGGAGACCGGGAGGAGGAGGAGGAGGAGGAGGAGGAGGAGGAGGAGGAGGAGGAGGAGGAGGAGGAAGGAGGAGGAAGAGGAGGAAGAGGAGGAAGAGGAGGAAGAGGAGGAGGAGGAAGGGGAAGGAGGGGGATGCGACTAACCAGGAGACGGCGAGGGGAGGGGAGGAAATGACCAACCAGAATGGGGGGAAAGAGGGGGAGATGAGAGAGAGCGAGAGAGCGAGAGAGAGAGAGAGAGAGAGAGAGCGAGAGCGAGAGCGAGAGAGAGAGAGAGAGAAAGAAGGAAAGAGAGAGAGAAATAAGAACAACGACGACTCTCTGACCGATGTCCACGCTTCCCCTCAGAGTCACGACCACCTAAGGACCCGTACAGTTCGCGGACTCCCGAGGCGGCGGGCGAGCGGAGGAGACGCCAACGACACAAAGACAAACCCAAACGCTCGCTCGCCCGCCCGCAAACGTTCCAGGCTCCTCCCCTTCTCGCAAACGTTCGTGCGAGGCCAGCATTACGTACGCGAGGCGGCTACGACGGAGAAAGCGGACTGGAGCGCGGCCGAGGGTGCACTGAGGGCGTCTCCCGTGCCCAGCCGACACCTGCTGGACCCACGACCCACACCGCCGGCCCTCCCCCCCCTTCGACACCTCCCCCCTCTTGACACATCCCCCACCTCCTCTCCTCTCCCCCCCCCCCCTCCACCGTGCACTCCTTCCCCGAGCCCCATCTTCCTTCCTCACACCCTCTGTGACTCGGGACACGCATGACATCCGCTCATTAATATTGCATGACGAATAATCGGGCGGGGATCTGAGAAGGCTTCACATAACGAAGATAATCAGGGTAAACGCCTTGCGACAGGTGACCCTTCCGCGAGGCGCACGCACACGGACACGTACAAGCACAGTTTTTTTTTTCTTCTTCTTCCATCGCGTACAAACCCAGTTTTTACTTCCAGCACATACAAAAACAGCTATTTGTTCCTTAACGTACATACACAGCTTTTCTATCACCACATACAAACACAGCTTTCTCTTCCATCACGTACAAGCACAGTTTCTTCTTCCACCATGTACAAACACAGCTTTTTCTTAAACCACGTACAAAAACATCTTTTCCTTAAACCACGTGCAAACACAGCTTTTTCTTAAACCACGTACAAAAACAGCTTTTTCTTAAACCACGTACAAACACAGCTTTTTCTTAAACCACGTACAAAAACAGCTTTTTCTTCCACTACGTACAAACACAGCTTTTTCTTCCACCACGTACAAACACTGCCTTTCTTCCTGCACGCGAATGCCAAGGAGAGGCGTATTTCCCTGAATATGCAAATGCTCTCGTGTGCGGGCGTACGAGAGGTCGTTTGTAAGTGACATTATACGCTGACATTATTTTTCACGGGGACTCTTGTCATTCTTTCTTTCTCTTTTTTTCTTTCTTTCTCTATTTATTGATTGATTTCTCTCTCCCCCTATCTCTATCTCTATATCCCAGTCCCCTTCCCTCTCCCTCTCTCTACTAAACACACATACATACTTTACATACAAATACATACATACACACTTACATACTTTACATATACAAACATACATACATACATACATACATGCATACATACATACACACACTTCCCAGAAAGATTCCGAAACTGTTGTCTCATTTTCAATAAACCTTTAATAAATCCAAGTTAATAACTAAACCTTAATCTACGAAAGGGTTAATGAAGAAGGGGAAGCGGAAGGGGGGGGCACACCAAAGGGGGGGAGGGGTAAGACTCACAACCTACCAGGGCATCAAAGGCAAGAGGGAGAGAGGGGGGGGGGAGAAGACTAATGAATGGAAGGAGGGGGAGGGGGGACTAACCAGGAGAGGGGGGAGGGGAAAGGGGTGAGAAGAATGCCAGCAGAGGGAGACCGGGAGGAGGAGGAGGAGGAGGAGGAGGAGGAGGAGGAGGAGGAGGAAGAGGAGGAGGGAGAGGAGGAGGAGGAAGAGGAAGAGGAGGAGGAGGAGGAGGAGGAGGAAGATGAGGAGGAGGAGGAGGAGGAGGAGGAGGAGGAGGAGGAGGAGGAGGAAGAGAAGGAGGAGGAGGAAGAGGAGGAAGAGGAGGAAGAGGAGGAAGAGGAGGAAGAGGAGGAAGAGGAGGAGAAGGGGGAAAGAGGGGGATGCGACTAACCAGGAGAGGGCGAGGGAAGGGGAGGAAATTACCAACCAGAATGGGGTGAAAGAGGGGGAGATGAGACCAACCCAGGGTGAGGGAGGGGAGGAGGGGGTAGGGGAGACCAACCAAGACGGAGAGAGGGGGTACGAGAGACCAATCCAGACGAGCGAAGGGGAGGTACGAGAGACCGACCCAGAGAAGAAGGGGGGAGGGGAGGAGGATGAAAAGGAAAGCAGGGGGAGGAGGGGGGGGGAGGTGTCAAAGGCGTGAAGGAAGAATCACAATCATTGTCTCGCTATCGACCTCCGAAGCAGAAGAAGAACCTGCCATGTTTTGTCCGCGATGGAACGCATTCGTCAACAAGGGCGAAAATCCCATTGCAGAAGGCAGGGGGGATGGCATCTACGTACCTGTCTATCACTATTCCTTTCCCTCCTTTGATCTTTTCCTTCGAAGGGATAGGGGGGAGGGTAGGAGGGGGAGGGAAGGAGAATGGGGAGGGAACAGGGGGGAGGGGAGCGATAGGGAAGAGGAGGAGGAGGAGAAGAGAACGAAGAAGAAGAGGAGAAGTAGAAAAGGAAGAGGAAGAAATGAGAACGAAGAAGAGAAGAAAGAGGAGGAAGAGCAATTAAAAGTATGAGGAGGAGGAAGAGAAGAAGAAAGAAAAGGAAGAGGTAGTGGGAAACGAGAATTGGGTAAGGCGATACTTGGAAGGGGAGAGGATAGAGAAAGAGAGAAGGGAAACAAGTAGAAAAGAAAGAAGTGAAAGGAGAATATATAGAAAAGAAATAAAAGGAAAGAAGAGAGGAAGGAGGAGAGATAGAACCGGACAGAAGAAAGAGAGAAAAAAAAGAGAGAATGGAGAAGGGGAGAATAGGGAAAGGTGAAAGAAAAATAGTTAGGAAGGGCAGTGAATTTACAAGCAGCTGAATTCGCGCGGAATTACAGTAATACTAACAACAACAGCAATAAAAATAATAAAAATAACGATATCCATGCGATAATGATGTTCATCGCCAGTGATAACTGACGATGATGACGATTATAAGCAGGATGACGACTGGTAATGATGATAATGATGATTGATGATAACGATGACGATGATGATGATGATGATGATGATGATGATGATGATAGCGATGATGATGATGGTGATGATGATGATGATGATGATGATGATGATGATGATGATGATGATGATGATGATGATGATGATGATGATGACAAGCGTCAATACCCCAACTACCAAATAGTAACACATGTCTATCTCGCAAAGTTATCCGTAACTAAAATCAACTAACAGGCCTATCGCGTAATTATGACTTGAAGCTGATAAGACGAGTCAAAAGGCACCTTCACATATGAGACGAGGATTCCACAACCGTGAATTCAATGCTAAAATCACGAAGAATTTGATAATTTGGCGTTCAGAACACTTCTTCCACCTCGGTCAGGCTCAATTCCTTTGTTTATACTCACAGTTAAAATTCACCAAACAAACAGAAGAAAGTGTATGATTTATATCGTCCTGACGAAAAAAATAAACTAAAATACGGAAATTCTAATTCTGAATCTTCTTACAAATAAAAAAGAAAAAAAAAACAAATATCTCAGAACCTTTCCACACAAAATACAAACAAATATAAATAAATAAAATCAAATAAGACCACCTATTACAAACAAACAAACAAAAGAAAACCAAAATCTCACCTTCCTCCTGACCCCCGCCCCCCCCCCACCTAACCCCGATCGCCAACCCAGCGAACACGCGAATCGCCGCCATGACTCTTCCTCCGTCACGGCGATTATTAGCGGAGACGCGAGCGAGACGCCTCCGCGAAATACCGCCGTTCCGATACGCGGCGTCGTCGGCGTGGTCAGACACGGCGCGAATTTTCCGCACGCGAGGAAGGTCAGCGAGAGGGATAACCCCCCCACACCTCCCCCTCCCTCTATTCCTCATATCCCCCATCCCCTTCCCCATTCCTTCCATTTCCCATTTCTCCCCTCCATCTCCCCTTCCGCATTCCCATTCCTGCCATCCCCTTCTCCTCCCCATTAGTCCCATCCCCCTACCCCTCTCCAATCCTTCCCTCACCCCTTCCCCTACCCCATTCCCATTTCTGCCATCCCCTCCCTCCCCACTAATTCCTGGCTAACGTGATGCCACTGACGACTGAAGACACGTAGAAATCAATCCTAGTAGATTCATATCCAAACGCATACAATAAAAAATAAAAATACTGCAGTATATTTGAATATAAAATCCGGTAGATTATTATTCAGGTCGAAAGAATACTGCGGCAAATATGCATAAAATACATCTACGCAGGACGTTGTCAATATCACCTGCAACACTATCAGTAATAACAACCTTGGTAATCTATAACGGTGAACTACGTCAACTATAACAGCATTGCTATAACTATCGTGCTTCCCATTACTATGATGTCACGTATGCTGTACGAGGGCGTGAATTAGAGAGAGAGAGGGGGAGAGAGGGGGAGAGAGAGAGGGAGAGAGGGAGAGAGGGAGAGAGGGAGAGAGGGAGAGGGAGGGAGAGAGAGAGAGAGAGAGAGAGAGAGAGAGGAGAGAGAGGAGAGAGAGAGAGAGAGAGGAGAGAGAGAGAGAGAGAGAGAGAGAGAGAGGGGGGAGAGAGGGAGGGAGGGAGGGAGGGAGGGAGGGAGGAGGGAGGGAGGGAGGGAGAGAGGAGAGAGAGGGAGGGAGGGAGGAAGGAGGAGGGAGGGAGGGAGGAGGGAGGGAGAGAGAGAGAGAGAGAGAGAGAGAGAGAGAGAGAGAGAGAGAGAGAGAGAGAGAATATTCCATGGCTACTTTAGTCTAGACACGGAGCAAATGGACAGCCAAGGCAAAATTAATTCTTCGGGTCACCAACCAAATGGACTACTAAGGCACACATTAAATATATAATTCATGCTACAGATTACATGGACAGCGTAGGCCAGTGATAATGGATTGTTAGGGCCATACGCTAAATGGCTAGCTAAGGCCAAAAAAGAAGTAGTTTAGGCCACAGATTAAACAGTTTAGACCAATTTCGAGCACATGCGAATTCAATCGTTTTGGCCAGTCTTAAACAAGGGTCCAGAGATGTATTTCAGGGGATCAGTGAGGTCCAGATAAATATTAACATTTCTATTCGCTAAACTTTTAACATAAAAAAGTTTTTTTTTTTTTTTTTTTTTTTTTTTTTTTTTAGATTGTTTACCTCGAAGTTCAGTAATATTCTGTGCATCTCATATATCTGTGATGCAATCAAATACCAATACGCGAAGTATATTATACACATTGTATGCAAAGACGTGTTTACGTGAATATTTCTGCCCATAGCTTCCATCATATTCTTAATGGGATCCGTAATTACAAGCCAGTAATAAAGTCACTGATGTCCATCGCCGGTAAAAGATAACACTGATAAGAAGAATGACGCGCCCTCGTCTTGCAATACCAACCTTGAAGGCGCTTGTTGATTATGCAACATTGCGAAAGATGGCATGAAGAGAGAGGCTCGGGGGGGAAAGGCTGGATTGGAGGGGGGGGGGAGGTCAAAAGGTCAGAATGGTATGAAGTGAGGAAAGGGGTTTCAGAGAGAGAGAGAGGGGGG
>NC_061858.1:27432714-27437714 GCF_019202785.1 Penaeus chinensis
CATATTGAGATTTAAATATATACTCTTTCTCTCTCGCTCTCGCTCTCGCTCTCGCTCTCTCTCTCTCTCTATCTTTCTTTCTCTCTCTCTCTCTTTCTATCTCTCTCACTCTCTTCCTCCTTCACTCTCGTTCCCTCCCTCTCTCTCTCTCTCCCCCCCCCCCCCCCTCTCTCTCTCTCTCTCTCTCTCTCTCTCTCTCTCTCTCTCTCTCTCTCTCTCTCTCTCTCTCTCTCTCTCTCTCTCTCTCTCTCTCTCTCTTTACCATTCACTCACTCTCTCTTTTTCTTTTCATTTACAACCATTCCCCACTTTCACACATGTGCAGTACAATAAATAAGCATAAAAACGATGATTATTATTGCAAATAAATTATTTTAAGCAGATAAATCATTTTTTTAAGGGTGGTGCTGATTATAACAACAATAACAATGCCTTAGTGCTAGAGATAAGGCCACTAGTGATATGCAAAATAATAATAATAATAAAACAATAAAAATAATAATAATAATAAAACAATAAAAATAATAATAATAATAAAACAATAATAATAATAATAATAATAATAATAATAATAATAACAACAACAATAATAACACTAATAGTAATGATAATAATGATAATAATAATAACAACAAAAATAACAACAATAATTATAATATTGCCACCAAAAACAATAATAAGCACAGCAACAATAATAAAAATAATAACAATAACGATAATATCAAGAACAATGACGATACAAAAACAAATCTTCCTACAGGTTTGATTATTTATTCACCACATTCCGCACTCCAGACTCCAACATTCTTACACAAATCTCATCCCCAACCCCACCCCACCCCACCCCGTCCCCCACCCCCACTCCCACCCCCCACTCCCACCCCCACCCCCACCCCCACCCCCACCCCCTCCCCCATCCCCGTCCCTACTCCCCACCCCCACCCCCACCCCCACTCCCACCCCCACTCCCAACTCCCACCCCGTCCCCTACCCCCACTCCCACCCCCACCCCCCACCCCCACCCCCACTCCCAATCCCACCCCCACCCCCATCCCCGTCCCTACTCCCACCCCCACCCCCACCCCCACCCCCACCCCCACTCCCAACTCCCACCCCGTCCCCTACCCCCACCCCCACCCCCAACCCCTCTTCACTAACGATAAAACACATCCTGGGCGCATTTCCTTTATCAAGTTATTCCTAATACTCAGAACTCGAGACGATGTCCGTGCCAATATTCATTTCTCACATTAATTTCACACACGTATTTTAGAATACTCTTTGACGGGTTTTTTTTTGTTTTTTTTTGTTTTAAGATTTCTATATTCAGCATGTCTCCAAAACTCAATCTATTTCTAATTTATTTTCTATCCATGTGTATTATCAGTCAGTTACATATATTTTTTTTTTTTTTTTTACTAACATTTATGTCTTTATTATCTTCCGGCTTCTTATCGTTCTCTACGTCAACCTACATACTTTTTTTTTAATCTTTCTATTTCCACAAATATACAGTATATCTAATACATTAATCATTCCTCTCGCCCTTTAAAAGACACTTCTTAAATCTTCATAAACACATTTAACATCATTAATATACTCTTTTTTTTCTTCTTCAAACATCGTATTCATCTTCCCTTTCTCTCTAAAGTCACTTTCGAAAATCTTAATCTAACTCCTACTACAGTTACTCCGTCCCTTGCCTTGACCTCCAAGTGTGAATACTGAAAGTCTGCAATTTTAACTTCCTCGCGGAAAATCTATACTTAATGCCGCTTCATGACGGCTAAACACTAGATTCGCCCAAATTATCATCTGCAAATTACACACTCGCGTTTTCGTATTGTTAATTGTTCAAAATTCGGGTTATATAGAAGGACGGGTGGCGTGGCGCGAGAGTGTGGCACTGTGTTGGCTCCCTCGGCAAGACCTCTTGTCCCGGCACTCCCCATCGTCCCTCAGTGCCTACAAATCGCCACTGTCACACCCACAGGAGACTAGAGGATATAACAGAGCCTGGCGGTGCGGCCACAGCGGTCACGGCACAGATACTTTTTGAGGGGAAAACTCCTATCATTACGACCGTCACTGCAACCGTGCATGTGAGCTTGCATTTGCTGCGCTGAAGCTGCAACATTTCGCTGTCACCGCCATGCCCGGCCGACACCTCGCCCCTCGCGCTTCCGGATTGCAAATTCAACCATTCAGTCAACAAACTTTATGGGCTATATACTCCCTGATTCCCCTTTGTGACACGGGGCTTAATGTTCTTTATGATTATAAAACCCACAGCTGACACTGAATATAATTCGAAGAAAAATATGATAATCCAAACTTAGAATTTACGTGAATGTTTTTTGAGATCTAGAACATGCATTTGTGTTTACATTCTCGCATTAGCATATCTGGTACAACATATCACATTAAACCCACTAAACACAATGCAAATAATAAAATGTAATATCGTTTTGTCTTCATGAAAATATCACACAGCAACTGGTCTAGAGAACATGTCACGTGAAGCAACATTTTACTAATTTCAATTTACTCGTGATTCTCCTCACACAGGCAATATAATTATATTCAGAGATCACACAATGACCCCTAGATATATCTAGCCTTATCACACTCCATTTCTTTCTTCGCATCTTGCTTTCTTTCTCTTAAAAAAACACGCACTTCAACGCTTGGCTTTCGCATTAACTGCCTTCCGAGCCACTACTGTTTCCACCGTCACAGCAAGCAAAATACACGGCAATTAGCCTCATGCACAGGCGGTCCATCCCCAGTTCCTCGCCCAGAAACGCCGGACGTCGCACCTCCACGCATCCACCACCACCACTGCCCAAGTCGCTATAAAGTACGCTAATAAAAGCCGGAGGTACAGCGTGAGTTCCAGCAGTATCAGCTGGCGCAGCAGCAGTAGCGGACGGTGTCCCCGCCGACCGACCTCCAGCCTTACTATACCCTTGTGTGTCCGGCACGCACCTTCACACCTCGCTTCCCCGCCCCCCGCCCCTTGCCCCTATTCCTTGACCTGCTCTTCCCTATCGCAACTGTATGAACTCATTATCCCTCTTTCTCCGTACTTCATTCTGGCTTCCTTGCTTCGCTGGGGATACGAATAACAGAGGAACGCAAGAACGAATGCATTTTTCTTTATCGCGTCGGGATATATGCTTAATCACCACGAATCTTCCATACTGATACACTGATCTACTCTTCCATTTCCCTTTCCTTATATGCTGTTTTTCTCACTCCATTACACTCCTGATAAATGCGTTGTAACCAAGGAATTATGTGGGATTACATAGCACGCCTAAGTCGTGGCCAACAAAATGAGCAATAAAAGCCTATTTCTACTTGCCTTTTCAGTTTCTTAATCTTTTATGTGAAAGGGGAAAATCACAGCCCTTCTTGCTTACCCTTGCAAATATCCGTTGAGAATGAAGTAGTAAAAATTATGCAGGACCGATGGAACACAAAATGTCCCCCGTTAAAATCCCCTTGTGAAAAGTCAGGTGTGTAGGTTATATATATTCCAAAAGAGTCTTAAAAAGGAAGAGAGGATAGCAAGACTCGAGTGTTTTAATGTCAGGTGAGCTTTCCGCACTCTACGCCAGGTACATGCTCGGCGCTGCCTTCTAACGTCGCCAAATATCAATTTCCTAACAGAGAGCCGCCAAGTTCCTGAGGTTATAAGCCAGGCGATGACACAGCCGTAATTATAGGTCATAACCCGAGTGCGAACAAGAAGGTCCCGAGTACGCACACGTGGCGTCGTCTAAGGCCGTGCATGCAACTCCCTTCCCCTCTCTCCCCTCCCTTTCTCTTCCCTCAATCTCTCCCCTCCCTCCCTTCTTCCCTCTCTATTCCCTCTTCCTCCCTACTTCCCTCTCTCTCTCCCCTCCCTTCCTCTCTCTCCCTCCCTTCCCTCTCTCCCCTCCTTCCTCTCTCCCTCCTTCCCTCTCCCCTCCTTCCTCTCCTCTCCCTCCCTCCCTCTCTCTCCCCTCCCTTCCTCTCTCCTCCCCTCCCTCCTCTCTCTCTCCCCTCCCTTCCTCTCTCTCCCCTCCCTTCCTCTCCCTCCCTCCCTCCCTCCCTCCCTCCTCTCTCTCTCCTCCCTCCCTCCCTCCCTCCCTCCCTCCCTCCTCTCTCCTCCCTCCCTCCCTCCCCTCCTCTTTCCCTGGCCCTCACAGTAATCAAACTCCTCCACTCATGCACGGCCGTTCCAGCATGAGAATTTCAATCTCGTCCTCCTGTTTGTCCTCCCAACCCTAAGGGACATTTTGAAATTAGGAGAGAAGCCCTAATAAGCCAGGAATGGGACGTCAATTACTCAGCGTACGACCCCCTGCGGTAACATTATGTAAAGAGAAAATGACGCAAAAAGGAAAAATACGCAAACTTTCGTCCCATTAAGAGAAGCCTATTAACAGGGACTCCACCTCCCATGATCAATCAAACGGGAGGTCCGATTCCGTGACAGATCTGGACGATAACAAACCGGGAACCAAAACATCATTAACGGCAACTGAAACACACATCGAGGCGCTGATCATTTCCTGCTGGATGAGGGAGACGGCGGCGGCGGAGGAGGAGGAGGAGGAACAACTCGCCTTCAGCCCGTGATCGTTAAACACACAATACATTGCGTTACAAAGATCCTTTCCTTCCCCCTCTCCCCTCCTCCTCCCCTTCCACCCTCCCTCTCCCCCCTCTCTCTAGAACCTTGCCAACAATACACGCCCTGCTCCCCTCGCCCCTCACAAACCCTCACCATAATCGCGTTCCCCTCACAATCTTGCTCTTGAAGCGAGTCTGGTTCTCCCCCACAACTGCCTCTGTTTCCCCTCCCTCCTACGATTTTCCCTCGCAACCCTTTTTCCCCCATTTTGCTAAACTGCTGTAGTGTTCTTCATAAAACCACAGTTTCCCCTCGTATACCAACTCCACAATCCTTTCCCCTCTGTCTTACCAATCCCCTCCTTTCCCCTCACCAT
>NC_061858.1:27452714-27460214 GCF_019202785.1 Penaeus chinensis
GCACGGCGCTTTTCTGAGTGCAACCTCCACGTAAAGGGTCGCCCGACAAGACACTCACCACGACATTCTTCCGACTTCGAAAGATTCGTGAGGGGAAGACGTGACGAACAAATGAAGCGAAGAGATGCATGCAAAAATGACGTGATACGGCGTGAAATGAAGACGAGACTACGTGCTAGAGATCAGCAAATGACTAACAATTACGTCTGAAAAGAAAATTAACCAAAACCAAGTCTAGATCATATACTTTAATAAGATTAACTTTAAAAAAAATCATAACAAAACATTCTCAAAAAGTGCCGAAAATCACCATACTACCCAATTCGAGTTAATATTAGACAATAATTACCAGGACTTATCACCTCTCTCCATCGTTAAGTAATGTAGATCACTTACAATTATCTATGCTTCGATAATACTACAGCATTTACACAATTATCAAGTCAAATGAAGATGTTTCACACTATTAGCCAGAATTTTCCCCTGCCTCTAATACATAAATGTAAAAAAAAAAATAAAAACAGAATAACGAAGGCCAACCCTGTAAAGAAAGGAGGAGGAGGAGAAGAAAAAAGGAGGAGGAGGAGGAGAGAAAAAAACAAAAAAGGAGAAGGATCAGGAGGAGGAGAAAAAAAGAAAAATAAGTAAGAGAAGGAGCATTAAAAGGAGAAGGAGGAGGAGCATTAAAAGGAGGAGGAGGAACAGGAAAAGGAGAGGAGGAGGAGAAGGAGAAGGAGAAGGAGAAGGAGAAGGAGAAGGAGAAGAAGAAGAAGCAGAACAACAAACGAATCAGAAACACAACCCCTTCCCCCCCCCCCAGACACACACACCACCACCACACGCATATACACATAACTTACTACACACCTATCGTCGATCTCGAACAAACACTCGTCCCCTCACACTTTCCCCTTCTCCCTCTTCTCCCCCCCTTCCCCCATCCCCGTTTCCCCTCGTCTCCTCCCCTTCCCCCTCTTCCCCCCTTCCCCCCTCCCCGTTTCCTCTCTTCTCCGCCCCTTCCCCCTCTTCTCCCCCCCTTCCCCCCTCCCCGTTTCCCCCCTTCCCCTCGTCTCCTCCCCTTCCCCCTCTTCTCCCCCCTTCCCCCCTCCCCGTTTCCCCTCGTCTCCTCCCCTTCCCCCTCTTCTCCCCCCTTCCCCCCTCCCCCCTCCCCGTTTCCCCTCGCAAACAGGTCATTTCATAATTACCCTTTTATCGCCTCGATCACGATGACATCACCAAAGCACATGACTCCAACAGTGTCACGTGAGCTCTCGAGTCTCTCTTCGGCCTGGGGGGGTGGGGGGGGGGGTGGGGGGGGGGGTGGAAGGCGAAATGGAAATGGACGCAGAGAAAGAAACGCTAAAGTTGGTGAAGAGATAAACAAGAAGGAGACGCTAAAATAATGAAAAGATAAACCAGAAGAGGCGAGAGAGAGGCTAAAATTGTGAAAAGATATAAACCAGAAGAGAAGAGGAGAGAGGATAAAATCGTGAAAAGATAAAGAAGATGAGAGAAGAGAAGTGAGAGAGAAGACAGACGCTAAAATCGTGAAAAGATAAAGAAGAAGATGAGAAAGAAAGGAGGGATGGACGCAAGAGAGGAGAGGAGAGCACGAAGAGACAACAGGACGAGAGAACTTGGCGGCAAGGAAGAAGCAAAAAGTGAGAAGAGAATAAGAACAATTGGCGACGAGGAACCTACGCAAAAAAAGACAATGGGTCGGCGCCAAACAACGGGATTCAAGAAGATAATCAGAAACGAGCAGTTGGCGCAAAAAAAAAAAAAAAAAAAAAAAAAAACGAGCTTGGAGAGACAAAGGCACAAGAAAAATGGCGCCAAAAACGAAAAAACAGACACGGGGGAAAAAAACCGCTAAAAACGATCGCGAACAAAGGGACGATAGAAATTGGCGCCAAAAACCATAGCTAAAACAAATGGGACGAGGAGAAACAGACGCAACAGAACGAGCGCGAATAGACAAAGAAACGAGAAAAAAAATGACACCAGAGAACGATCGCTAAAAAACAAAAATACGATAAAAAAAAGAGAAGATAAAAAGAAGAGAAGAAAAAAGAAAAAAAAAAGAAAGAGAAAAGAAAGAAGAAGAAGAAGAAGAAATATATATATATATTATATATACACACATATATATCACCAAAGAACAATCGCAAAAGAACACAAGAGAAACCCCCCAAGAAAACAAAATGGCGCCAAAAAAAACCGACCGCCAAAGAAAACAAAAGAAATCGAAAAGAGAGAATTCGACGCCACCAAAGTAGAAACTTTAAAACCAAAAAATCAAAAAAAAAAAAAAAAAATGGCGCGCGATCCTGGGCACAGCGAGGCAGGGACGCGGCGAGGTAATGGCCGTTACTCCTTGCCTTCTCATTACCCGCGCGGAACAGCAGTCGCGCGCGTGAGAGATGTACGGTCTGCTACGATTCCTTGCCTCATTTTAGATTATTATTACGTTCTTGTTCGGAACGCGCGGGAGGAGAAAATATTATTTCAGGGCGTGGCGTGAGGGGGGGGGGTAGGAGGGGGGAGGGTTAGGATGGGGAGATGGGGAGGGGGTAGGAAGGGGAGATATAAAGGTGGTGGGGTAGGATGGGGGGTGGGGAGGGTTAGAATGGGGGTTGGGGAGGATTAGGATGGGGGGTGAGGAGGGTAGGATGATGGGATAGGGAGGGTAGGATGATGGGATAGGGGGGGTAAGGCGGCTTGGGAGAGGGTAGGATGGGGAGATGGGGAGGGTGGGAAAGGGTAGGATGAGGAGATAGGGAGAGTCGGGGGAAGGCGAAGGAAGGTAGGATGGGGAGTTGGGGAGGACAGGGAGGAGGGTAAGAAGACGAGATGGGGAGAGGGTAGGATGGGGAAATGGGGAGGGTGGGGAGAGGGTAGGATGGGGAAATGGGGAGGGTGGGGAGAGGGTAGGATGGGGAAATGGGGAGGACAGGGAGGAGGGTAAGAAGACGAGATGGGGAGGGTGGGGAGAGGATAGGATGGGGGAAATGGGGAGGACATCAAGGGGAATAGCCATCCAAAAGAACCATCCTTCGGCAGCAAAATCGGGGCGAAACCACTATCCTTCCCTCGGATTAGCCCGAGCCGTCGACGGGCGTAAACGGACACGGATTTATGGATAATCTTCCCGAACGGGGCAATAATACAATGGAATGTTGCATATCATCTGCATTTTATCTCCCCAAAAAGTAAATCCTGATAAAAATAGCAACCTCAACGTAAGTCTAGGTAGATTGCACGTACATAATTGTATGCAAATCGGGTCATTTCGCATTAAGCAACCCCGCAACGCCAGAGCTGTACTTAAAGATTATACCTTCATACAATATGACAATAAACGCAAAACTAAGAAAAAAAGTTTTTTTTTTCTGTTCAAATAAAAAAATAAATAAATAAATAAATAAATAAGCGCTAGCAAACACTTCAAATTAAAAAAATATTTACTTCTACATTATAACAAGAACAATTTATATAAATATTTCAAAATATTATGCCAACAATAGTCAAAGTATTATAACAATCAATGCAAAACCAAGAAAAAAGTAAAAAACAAGAAAAAAAACTAGCAACGATTTCAAATTAACAAAAAAAATAAGAAAAAACCAAATAAACAAACAAACAAAAAAACGAAAGTAGAAAAAAAACAGAAAAACGAAAGAAACAAACGGAAAAACGAAAAAAAAAAACGAAAGAAACAAAAGGAAAAAAAAAACGAAAGAAACAAAAAAAAAAGAAAAAAACGAGAAAAACAAAAATAAAAACACAAAAGTAACAAAAAGAAAGAAAACAACCAGAGAAACAAAAAGAAAAACGAAAACAAAGAAACAAAAAATAGAAAAGAGCATACTCGTTGTTACACAAGATCCCTCCTAAAGCTTTTTTTTTTTCAAAATCCTCTTGACTCCTTGACATGTATTTCCCGCCACTTACAGACCTTTGAAGAGGCAAGAAATGCAATCGATGGCGTCACTGCTATAAACACGAACTCGCTCCCTGTGACCCAGAGTTTCAGAAAGAAGGAAAGAAGGAGAGAAAGAGAGAAAAATGTAAATGAAATATGCGTAAAAAATTCCTACAAAAGGATATAACGTACGTGAACCTGATATGTGAACTGTAAATACTTGAATTAATGAAATGGAAAATAAAAACATGCATTAATAAAATAAGAAATACACGAATAAACTTAATTTAAAAAAAAATACACGAATACAAACAATAATTAACACACACATCGCAAAGACTTGAGTCTCCTACAACCTAACGAGAAACCACATGGCACGCCCTTCACGCAAATTGCAGCAACGTGGCGCTTGCAACCTCGCCCGCCATGCACGCAGACCCGCAGTCGTCTTCGAACCAACGACTCCAGAATGCAATATTGCAAAAGGCATTCCCAGGTGGCGTGCGCGGAGGACGGACAGCTGCGGCATTTCCAGCATCAATTGCACTGGAGAAGGAAGGAAGAAGGATGATGGGGAAATAGGATAATGACGAGAGAAAACGCGTGGAGAGGGTGGAAGGGGAAGGAGAGGGAGGGTGGAAGGGAGGGAGGGAGGGAGGGAGGGAGGGAGGGAGGGAGGGAGGAAGGGAGGGAGGAGAGGGAGGAGAGGGAGGAGAGGGAGGAGAGGGAGGAGAGGGAGGAGAGGGAGGAGAGGGAGGGAGGGAGGGAGGGAGGGAGGGAGGGAGGGAGGGAGGGAGGGAGGGAGGGAGGGAGGGAGGGAGGGAAGGAGGGAGGGAGCGAGGGAGGAGAGAGAGAGAGAGAGAGAGAGAGAGAGAGAGAGAGAGAGAGAGAGAGAGAGAGAGAGAGAGAGAGAGAGAGAGAGAGAGAGGGAGAGAGAGAGAGAGAGAGGGAGAGAGAGAGAGAGAGAGGGGGGGGGGAGAGAGAGAGAGAGAGAGAGAGAGAGAGAGAGAGAGAGAGAGAGAGAGAGAGAGAGAGAGAGAGAGAGAGAGAGAGAGAGAGAGAGAGAGAGAAAGAGAGAGGCAGGGGGGGGAGAGAAAGAGAGAAAAAGAGAGGACGAAAGCAAGAGAGAGAGAGGAAGAACAAATAAACATAAGTATATAAAATCCACGGAAGTAACACACAAGCTAAAAATAAAACCCACTTTCCCCTCCGAGACAAGAAATCCCCCCCTCAAAATACGCTAATTAAGAATAACAATATAAACGAATAACAACAACAACAACAACAAAATTCACGTCAACATCTCCACACGATACTTTTCACACGAAGAAAAAAAAACACAATAGCGCTTCACTAAATCCAATTTTCTCTAGTATACCCAATCGCCTGGCTGATTACCAATCTCATGGCCTGGCTCTAATCACATCAAACCACCATTACGCTTTTTTCCCGCATTCAGGCGAGAAATCAGAGGCAGCCATATACATTTTCAGCCTTCGTGTGATCATGTATTGGCAGCCGTTTTCATGTGAATGTTTCCGGTCTCCGTCTGGTGATTGGCAGCCATTTCAAATGATTGTATCCAATTTCCAATGTGGTGATGGTCAGCCATTTTAAATGATTTATCCTGTGTCCATATAATGATTGGCAGTCTTTTTACACGGATTTTCCAGCCTCCGCGTGATATATTGGCAGCCATTTTTTTTTAAATTAAGTTTTCTATTTCTATTGCCGTGTAAGGAGCTTCATTTCGTTTTCAGTCTTGTGTCAGCGCGTGGCAGCAGCATTTCACGCATGGCACTGACATCGAGCTGACAGCCACTGGCACGGAGGCACTGGAGGGGGGCCACGCTGCCAGTTCTGGAACGGCACTGTGCCAGGTACGTACGCCCGCGTGGCTGAGCTGGCACTTATTTTTTCCCTCCGCTGGGAGAGACCTTACACAAAAATCGCCTACAGGAGCGAGGCGTCCCCGAGCGACAAGCGGAGGCGAGGGAGCGTTCCGTGCGACGCCGAACGACGGACTGGTAAGTGTCGGGTCGTCCGCCCTTCTCCCTCCTTATCTACGCTCTTATCTCTCTCTTCGCGACCCTCCTTTCGTGTCGAGGGGTGTCGTTAGCGATCGAGGAAGAGAAATGGCAGATAACGCCGGTCTCTTGGGGGGAGGAAAAGCGGGTCAGGGGGCGCGCGGAGGGGGGAGCCAGCTATTAGATAGTCAGGTATAAATAGTGTATGGAGAGTAGCGGTACTAATGCTGCCCTCGCTACTAAGTGGAGGGGTGGGAGGCTATTTTTATTTCGTTATCAATCTAATGCTGCGCCGGCCGTTTCGCACGCTCGTTCGCACTTATTTCACGCCGCCTAAATGACGGGCCTGCCTGGAAGGGCCTCAGTCGCCCTCAGCACGCCTGCCAGTCTGCTGCGAGTCAGCTGCGCTCTTCGTTCGTTTGCTTGCAGTAGTGTATATATGGGCAAAAACTGAGATATATATATATATATATATATATATATAAATATATATATATATATATATATATATTAACACAGGGGCAAAGGCACATTCACATATTCGATATATAAATGTGTATGTATGTATACATGCATATACATTTCGAAAACACACACACACACACACACACACACACTCACACTCACACTCACACTCACACTCACACACACACACACACACACGAAAAAAAAAATCCTGCACCACACGTCTGGACGGATTGCAACCAACAAGCAACATAATAACTTACAGAAAGCAATAACACTTCGTTGCTGTACACTTTATATGAGCTGTATCCTGACAGTATATGAAGTAACAACTTAATTAATTTTCAATAAACCACCAATTAATAAATGAGCCCTTCCTCGACCAACAACAAATTAGCCAACCCAATTCATTAGCGTCATGCTCAACCATCTCCGTTGATGAGCACGTTAAAAACAAGCAGTGATCAGCTGGCCAAGCACAGCGAGGCACTGCAGACCACCAAGCAGAGACAGGCAGGTGGCACTGTAAATCCGACGCTGCCCTGTGCACCTCACGATCACATGTTACTCAGGGCAGTTCAGGCAACCGAGCTTTATATGTCAGCTCGATTAAACACATTAATCCAATTAAAAACCGTTGGCATCACGGATTGTATTGTTATATCAAACTCCTACCTATTTCAAAATAAATATACACAACAAGCGCATTTTGTGGAACTTAATACCCACAGTGGTAAAAATAGGGATAAAAAATGGCACTCTAAAAGAAATTAAAAATCGTAGGACAAAAAATCTCCCGGAGCAGCACTGCAGACCGCGGCACGTCATCCCCGCCCGCGTGCCTGGGGCCTTCTACGAGGGAGATGTGTCCGTGGTTCTCGTCTCGTGCACATTAGTCTAAGGCCGTAGAGTTACGAGTCCTTGTGAGCCCACGCCACGATGCGCTGGGCGGCCCGGCCCCACGTCGCTACTGCAATTTTCTGAAACTTACGCGGCACTTTGTGATCAGGACGAAAATTATCGTAATGTCCAGAACACGCGATTATCTAAACGCCCTACCACATTATCACCCATTTCCTTCAC
>NC_061858.1:27475214-27482714 GCF_019202785.1 Penaeus chinensis
TCTCCCTCTCTCTATCTATCTCCTCCTTCTCTGCCCTCGCTCTATCTATCTCCTCCTCCTCTCCCTCTCTCTATCTATTCCCTCCTTCTCTGCCCTCTCTCCCTCTACCCCCCCCCCCTAAAAAAAAACAGATTCCTGCTATCTCCTCCATGGCAGGAGAGGGAAGCCGGGGGGGAGGGGGGGAGGGGGGGGGCGTTCGTGTCTGGCCTCAACCACCAAGGACACGACCAAGCAACAAAGCAAACAAGCAGGCAAGCACCGTCACAAGCTGGTTCGTGTGAGACATATTTACGCTGGATTAAACATGCGAATTATCCCATCAGGATTAAGCCTAAGTAGTATTTTACATCGTGATTAAAAACGAAAAAAAAAAAAAATATTTACATAAAACTAACCGAGCGAATTATTTACTCATGATTAAAAACGAAAAAAAAAAACATATACTTACAAAATACTAAACGGGCGTTATTTACTCATGATTAAAAACGAAAAAAAAAAATACATATATATATATATATATTTGCATAAAACTCAATTTCCATGCGAAGTTTTTACACAAGCTTACACATGAGATTTGTTCCTTTCTCCCCTCTTCCTCCTTCCTTCTCCCTCCCCTCCTTTCCCTATTCCTTTTCCTTCATTTCGCTTACCTTCCCTTTGACAGCATCGTCACGCCCATCATAAAATCCACAGAAACAATGCACGCTCTTTATTGTATACTGTATCCATATAAACACGATCAAACATAAACATGGAGTATGGATGCATGCATGTATGTAGGAATGAATGAATCAATGTATTTTTTTGCGAGTATGGACATTTTTTCACGCTTTATATGTATAGAACTACCCATAAACAGGTACACACATACATATATTATAAATGAACGGATAGATAATGGATAAATGGATATCTATATCGACAGATATCGATATACATGAATATATTTCACATACACACATGTATATATATATATGTATATCTACATATGTGTGTGTGTGTGTGTGTGTGTGTGTGTGTGTGTGTGTGTGTGTGTGTGTGTGTGTGTGTGTATGTGTGTGTGTGTATGTGTGTGTGTGTGTGTGTGTGTGTGTGTGTGTGTGTGTGTGTGTGTGTGTGTGTGTGTGTGTGTGTGTGTGTGTGTCTATATATATATATATATATATATATATATATATACACACACACTCATATATATATATATATATATATATATATATATACATGTTCATACATGCATACATAAGTATATATATACACATATATATACATATATATATATATATAAAAGTACATGTACAGTGTACACGAGCAAGTCAGCATCGATGCCATCCTTGGGCAATGGGCTGAACACTAACCTTGGTCATTGGCGATGCTGGTGCAGGTCCCGACCGGGAAATCCGAACGCTGTGCTGTGGGCGAGCACGTGCGTGCGTTCGTGCGTGCTGGGGAAACAACAGCCAGCCCCGCGGCCGCCGTTTCTTCTGGTGATAATGGGACTTTCACTGCGAGTTGCACACCGCCTCGGGCCACACAGGTGCCGCGCGCGTCCGCCCACTGAGAAGCAAGATGTCGCTCTCTCGGGGACACGGCTCCTCGGATGGGGTCTCTGCTCGCGTGCTCTTCGGCTGGTCAACTCCTGTTTGCGTCGCGGTTCATCGGTTGCCCAGGTGGTCTCCGTGCTTGGCTGCTGTACGGGAACGCGCGCTCACACGTCTGGCACAGGTGTGGGAAGCGAGAAAAAACACTTGTCGTTTTGCGCCGTCTGTCCGCCTCGGCCTCGCCTCTCTCCCACCGCGTGCGAATGAGCCTGGCGAACGGCGCCGTATCTCCCTTCTTCGGTCATGGACTCAGCTGCTGCGACAGAACCTCCGAGCCTTGATTCCCACGAAGATACAACACGCATGACCAACCAACCACATCCACATTTATATATATATTCCTCGCTACACTAAAAATCTAAAGCGTTGCGTTTTACCTCCACAAAACTAAAACACACTTTCGTAACGTCGCTCCTAGGCACCAAACATCCGCACGAATCCACAATTCTACCGGCATCAACACTGCTCCACAGTCGTGTTCCGCGCGTCTCCTCCCACCCGCAGAGTGTCCACGGCGTCCCCTCCGTCACGCAGACACATACGCACACACCTGGCTGCTACACGCGCGTCACCAGCGTGCTGACTGAGCACGTGCTACTCAGGTGAGCCCACCGCGTGCACCTACACACCAGTTGCCGGGTGCTTATTTTTTCTCGTAAATATCAACTCTTATACATAACCATCACATGTTTTCCTACTTCAAAAAAGAAAAAGAAACATCTCAACAGGTTATGCTATTTCTCAGAAGAAAAAAACTAAAAATAAATTAATAAACCCAAAATCTAACGATGGGTTTTATAAGGACGAACGGAATGAACAGAGAGGCCGGCCGGCAACGCTAACCTCATTACGAATGCAGGGGCGGGTGTTGGCGACCTCCCACGGACATGCCTCATCCCCACGGTGTCATGCCCGGCGATCAATCACACCCTACTGCCCTGCCCCGCGTCGCTTATGCCTGCGTTCAGTTCAGGACACCAACCCGGCAGATGATGTATATATTTGTGTAGTTAAACGAGACGGTAATCTAATCTGATAGCAAGTCCTTTGAGAGGGTATATATATTCACGCGAAACTGCTTGCGTGTTTGAAATAATTGACATACTTACGAGGTCATTTGAGATTAGGCTTCAACATGTAATTTAAGACAGTACTTCAATACGGTCCCTTGAGAAATGACTCTCGCACGATGCAAATCACTTAGGGAAAATAATAGGACCCGGCGATAGATAGAGTTATCAACCTCGACGAGAGAGAACTTCAGCACGGTTCAAATTACGAAAGGGAAATCATAAGACTCCTTTCATTAACCTCACACGACCTGGCCAGACAAGTATTACCCAGCCTACTTACACGGGAGAATAACCCAATTTCATGTTTACACGGACCCTACCCTCATCCAACATTCTGACGCAACAATATGACCGCAACGTACTAATTTGACCCTAAAGTACAGGGTGAATAAAGCCAAAGCACACTTTTGACCCTGATTACTACGTTGCGGCCTTATATTTATCCCAGTCTCCCTAATTCCCTCTAATCCTTAACAAACGCGCCTCGTACACTGCGCTGAATTGGGGCCCGCACACCTAACATGTCTGTTACCTGTCTGCTACTAATGGCTTCTTTCTCTTTATTTCGGCGAGAGAGGGGCCGTTGTTGTTGTTGTTGTTGTTGTTGTTGTTGTTGTTGTTGTTGTTGTTGTTGTTGTTGTTGTTGTTGTTGTTGTTGTTGTTGTTGCTACTGCATACGTAGTTGTAGTTGTTATTGTTATTGTTAATATTACTGCTGCTGTTGTTACTGTTGTTTGTACTTCTCCCCATCGTCTCGGTCTCTCTCTCTCTCTCTCTCTCTCTCTCTCTCTCTCTCTCTCTCTCTCTCTCTCTCTCTCTCTCTCTCTCTCTCTCTCTCTCTCTCTGTATCTCTGTCTCTCTGTCTCTCTGTCTCTCGGTCTCTCGGTCTCTCGGTCTCTCTCTCTCTTTCTCTCTTTCTCTCTTTCTCTCTTTCTCCTTTTCTCTTTTTCTCTTTTTCTCTTTTTCTCTTTCTCTCTCTCTCTCTCTCTCTCTCTCTCTGTATCTCTGTATCTCTGTATTTCTGTCTCTCTGTCTCTCTGTCTCTCTGTCTCTCTCTCTTTCTCTTTCTCTGTATCTCTCTCTTTCTCTCTTTCTCTCTTTCTCTCTTTCTCTTTCTCTTTCTCTCTCTCTCTCTCTCTCTACTACTCCCCACGCCGCAATGAACACTGACGTTTCTCACCGCGTCATTTCTACATTTATCTTACTTTGAAGTGGTTGCCCAGAACTTTTTTCTATTAACGCTTACCGCTTAGGCCTATCATGTATATTGATCATACAAATAACAGGCTCCCGAGAACTAATGGACATTCCTATCGGCCCAAGACCAGTGCTTCTCCCCTCTCCCCCTTCCCCTCCCCCCCTCTCCCCCTTCCCCTCTCCCTTCTCCCCTCTCCCCTCTCCCCTCTTCCCCTCTCCCTTCTCCCCTCTTCCCCTCTCCTCCTTCCCCTTCATCAATGAATGGACCTTCCCCTCCACCCACTGCATACTGCATGGATCATGCTTATTTTAATAGGCATGGGATATCGACGAATCATACTACCGCATGACCTACAATAAATATGTAGGCCTATTGTCGAAAAGCCTACCCCCCAAAAAAATAGAAAAGGAGAAAGGAATTACTTTAAAATCATAATAATAAAAATAAGTTCGTGTAAGTCACATCAACAGGAGCTACGTAGCTAAGAAACATCAAACATATTTCTCACACTCACGTACCACCCACACGCGAATAAATGAATGAATGAAGAAATAAACGAACGAATGAATGAACAAACATTCAAAACGCCCAGCCCGCCCGACCGCATGCACGTACGACTACAAGCACCGACGGCAACTCACGTGCTCCCTCCTCCCCCGTTTCCCCCCTGTCCGGAGAGAGCCCCCTCCCTCCCCCCAACCTCATCCATTCCCTCGCCGAGTGACGGGTCCGGACGTCGTGAACGCGCTACTCGTTCAATAAAGCTCGCGAGGCCCTCAAAACCCGCGAGTCTTGCTCTTGCGGAAGGCGTGTCTAAGGAACGAACTCTTGTGCTCAGCTTCCCTTCGCTCGGCGCCGCTAAAAGGCCAGCGGCGGGGGAGGGTCGTGCACGAGAGGCCGGCGGGGAAGGGAGAGCACGGTCAAGGGCTGGCTCCTTGAGTGGCGTGCGCTCCTGACAGCCCTTGAATGGTTACACGTAAACGACTCACTGTAAGAATAATAAATACAAAAAACAACAACAAAAACAGGTACAGGGACAATTATCAATAGATTAGATGATGCTTTAAATGACTAGATACATACAAGCAAGCATGCGCACAGTATACATTTATATTCATTCGCGACACCTGACAAGATCATCAAATACAAGATTTTACGAAATGAAGCCCTAAAGCCGAAAACAGATATTGAAGTCTCCATTTCCCTTTGGACAGCCCAGCCACAGCCTACCTTCGGACGAGCTGCGATCATTTATTAATACACGAAATACCTGCCAGAGACCTACGGAATTAGTGCTTCCTCTTATCGCCTAAAATCCCCCCAAACGACGCCGGAAGAGAACGAAATGCACTCACCGACGGCAGGTCCTCCCTCGGCGACGTTAGGAACCCGTGTTCGTTCTCCAAAGGCAGCGACAAGCCCATCGAGGGCTAGCAAAGCAGCAGGGGTGATCGGCCGAAGTCTCAGGTGTGTAGGGACCCGGCTCCTCCATTCGCTACTGTCCCGGTCACAGCACGCGGCGCCCGCCCACCCTTCACGTATATCGACCACCGCGAAATGTCAGCCACGGAAAGGGAGGCTAAGTGTGTCTCGCGACCGCATTGCCGCCGTCACCTGGCCTCACTCGACGGAGCGAGGCCGCGGAAGGTGCTCTGTCCGCCAGCCTCTCTTGACGCCCGCCGCCCGCAGGTGGAACGCACTCCGCTCCCGCCCGCCACCTTCGCCTGTTCGTCTGCCTTTCACGAAAGACCGGAAGGACGGCTATCAACAATGCTGGTCCTCGTCGTCATGCAATGGGAGGCGAGACGTGCCGACAATACATGCCCTCTCATCATCGTAATGTTGGATGTGAGGCTGTCAACAATTCACTGCAAATCCGGCATGCAGCGAAAGGCAGGGCGTGCAGACGTCGACAATGCATGTCTTCCTCGCCATGCAAGAAGTGGGACGTGCAACTATCAACAAAGCACACCAACAGGTCATGCACGAGATAATAGAGAGAAGAGAGCTAAGACGCGCTCTCGTGTGTTATCACTTCTCGCTGATCCCTCGAAGTCATTAAGATTTTGCATGGGACCTTTTTTCCGACGTTTCAAGGCTCCAGGAAACATAGTTCCTTCATCGTTGTTAAATAAAAGACTGAAGGATGTCCCCGTATTCCTCTTACTTTCCCTCCTCCCCTCCCTCTCCCTCTCCCTCCTTCCATCCTCCTTTCCCTTTCCCTCCCCCTCTCCCTCTTCTTCTCCCTCCTCCCCTCCCTCTCTATCCTCATTTTCCTCCCCCGCTTATTCTCCCTCTTCCCCTCCCTCTCCCTCCTTCCCTCCCTTTCCTTCTCCCTCCGCCCCTCCCTCTTCTTCTCCCTCCTCCCCTCCCTCTCTATCCTCATTTTCCTCTCCCGCTCACTCTCCCTCTTCCCCTCCCTCTCCCTCCTTCCCTCCCTTTCCTTCTCCCTCCACCCCTCCCTCTCCCTTCTCCCTCCTCCCCTCCCTCTCCCTCCTCCGCTTCCCTCCCTCTCCCACTCCCTCGATCCCTCCCTCTCGTTCCTCCCCTCCCTCCTCCCCTCCCTCTTGCCCCTCACCTCCCTCCTTCTCCCTCTCCTACTCCCTCTCCCTCTGAAACCTGAAATGCAGCATATTTCCTCAAGGTCAGGCAACAAACACCTTTCTAAAATAAACGCGAATCCAAATAAAGCTTAAAATAGTAAAGAAATTGGAGAAAAAAAAAGAAAAGAACTCAACAGCGCCAATCAATATGACTCCCAATCGAAAAAAAAAAAATCATTCACGTCCCTCCCAAACAAACGAGACTATATAAGATGACAAGGCGCTTTCCTCCCCCCACCCCCATTCTTTGTGCGTGAGAGTGCGTGCGTGCGTGCGTGCGTGCGTGTGCCTCCCACCCAACCCCCACCCCCATTCTTTGTGCGTGAGAGTGCGTGCGTGTGCCTCCCACCCAACCCCCACCCCCGCAAGCGCTTTTGTGTACGTCGCCGATCCAACCGCTCATGACAGTCACACCCAGGAGCCGTTGTCGCAAACTTGCCTCTATTGCGTCACTTGTAAGGAACACCTACACCCGCCTACACCCAACGCCAGCGCTGCTTCCTCACCCTTCCGCTTGTTACCGACGTTTCGCTTCGCTTGTGTGTGTTGTGTTGTGTGTGTTGTGTGTTGTGTGTTGTGTGTTGTGTGTTGTGTGTTGTGTGTGTGTGTGTGTGTGTGTGTGTGTGTGTGTGTGTGTGTGTGTGTGTGTGTGTGTGTGTGTGTGTGTGTGTGTGTGTGTGTGTGTTCGTGTGTGTGTGTGTGTGTGTGTGTGTGTTCGTATCTGTGTGTGTTCGTATCTGTGTGTGTTCGTATCTGTGTGTGTGTTTGTATCTGTGTGTGTGTTCGTATCTGCGTGCGTGTGTGTGTGCGTGCTTGCTACTACATATCATTTTTTGTTCAAAATAATAATAAGTTCGTGTGATATAAGAATGACAATAAGACATGGAGCTTGCCTAAGAAGACAAATGCATTATACTTTACAGCTTCCGTCGAGAGAGGACAAATGATCAGTTACTTTGCCCTTTCGCGTGAAGGAGACAGCCGGGGGGGGGGGGGGGGGGAGGTAGAAGGGAGCCCCCTCAGAT
>NC_061858.1:27497714-27507714 GCF_019202785.1 Penaeus chinensis
GAAACCCTAATATCAACGCCCTATACCCTCTACCCCCACAGTGAATACGAACAGATGGCCGCCCCTGGAGATTGCCTGCTTCGCCAGCGCATTCCCCATCGCCTGCAGCAACGACGTCAAGTGCCCAGCCTCCAGGAAATGTTGTTTCGACCCGTGCAAACAGCGCCATGTCTGCCATCTTCCTTCACCTTTGTAATGTCATCTTCACCATCATGTCTTCGCGTTCCCGTGTTTCATCCAGCACTGTCAACATCATGTCTATAGGTTGTCATTATTCTATTCATCTCCCGTTGACACACCATGCTCTCTCCTCTTCGCATTTCTATTTGTTATAATGCGATTTTCCTCCACACGAGAGCGTGTTGGTTGTGACAAAGTGTATAAAGAATTGTTTTTTTGTGTGTGAAGTAAGTCAGGTACGTTGTGTTTTGAAGCAAGTGAAACATCATTTAGTGCCTCATATCCCAAATTATTTAGTTTGTATCGAAATAAATATTTATTCAACAGTTGTGCTCTGTTTTATACTATATCCGAAATATTCACTCGGTACTTCTACCGCCATGGCTCTGTGTGAAGTCAGCATAAAGAGGACGCAGTATTTTTCAAAATGCAATAGTCTTAAAATAAATAGATAAATAAATAAATAAATAAATACATATACATATATATATATATATATATATATATAATATATATATATATAAAGTGTTGGGGTGTGTGTGTGTGTGTGCGTGTATATAAAAATATTTTTATATAATATATATATATATATATATATAATTACCTACGATATTGTTCCGGTACGCGAAACTTGCTACTTGACAGAAGTCAATCTCTCCCTCTCTCTGTCTCTCTTACAGATGGACAAATTGACATGCATACACACAAACATAGCGAGAGAGAGAGAGAGAGAGAGAGAGAGAGAGAGAGAGAGAGAGAGAGAGAGAGAGAGAGAGAGAAGAGAGGCAAAGACAAAGATAAAGAGTAAAGGAGAAAAAGAAAAAGAGAAAGAACCCCCCTCAAAAAATAATAATAATAAAAAAAAGGAAAAAAGAGAAAAGAGAGAGAGAGAGAAAAGAAAAAACTCGAGACCAAAAGACATCTCCCTTAACCTCGCCATTTCTACGAGGACCTACGACTGTCCTCCTCCTCTTTCCTCCTCCTTTCTCCTCTTCCTCATTCATCATCCCTCTTTCCTTCCTCCTCCTTCCTCCTCTCACCTCCTCTCACCTCCTCCTTTCTCCTCCCTCTTCCCTCCTCCTCTCCACCTCCTCCTCCCGCCTCCCTCCTCCTCCCGCCTCCTCCTTACTCTCTCCCTCCTCATCTCACCTTCTCCTTCCTCCTCCCTCCTCCTCCTTCCTCCTCCCTCCTCCCTCCTCCCTCCTCCCTCCTTCCTCCTCCTCCCCCTCCTCATCTCACCTCCTCCTCCCTCCTCTCTCCTCCCTCCATCTCCTTCCTCCTCCTTCCTCCCTCCTCCTCCCTCCTCCTCCTTCCTCCTCCTCCCTCCTTCCCTCCTCCTCTCACCTCCTTCCTCCTCCCTCCTCCCTCCTCCCTCCTCCCTCCTTCCCTCCTCCTCACTCTCCTCCCTCCTCCTTCCTCCTCCTCCTTTCCCCCTTCCTCCTTCCTCCTTCCTCCTCCCTCCTCCCTCCTCCTCCCTCCTCCTCCTTCCTCCTCCTTCCCTCCTCCTCCTTCCTCCTCCCTTCCTCCTCCCTCCTCCCTCCCTCCTCCCTCCCCTCCTTCCTCCTCCTCCTCCTCCTCCCCTCCTCCTCCCTCTCCTCCTTCCTCCTCCTTCCTCCTCCCTCTTCCTCCTCCCTCCTCCTCCCGCCTCCTCCTCCTCCTCCCTCCCCCCTCCTTAGTCCTCTCCTCCCTCCTTCCCCTCCCTCCCCTCCCTCCCTCCCTCCCCCTCCTTACTCCTCCTCCCTCCTTCCTCCTACCTCCTCTCACCTCCTCCTTCCTCCTCCCTCCTCCCTCCTCCTTCCTCCTCCTCCTTCTCCTCCCTCCTCCTCCTCCCTCCTGCTTCCTCCTCCTTCCTCCCTCCTTCTCCCTCCTCCTCCTTACTCTCTCCCTCCTCCTTCTCCTTCCTCCTCCTTCCTCCTCCCTCCTCCCTCCTCCTTCCCCTCCTTCCTCCTCCTTCCTCCTCCTTCCCCTCCCGCCTCCCCTACCTCCTCCTCCTCCTCCTTCCCTCCTCACTCCTCCTCCCTCCTCCCTCCCTCCTCCCTCCTCCTCCTCCCTCCTCCCTCCTCCTCCCTCCTCCTCCCTCCCTCCTCCTCCTCCGTCCTCCTCCTTCCTCCTCCCCCTTCCTCCTTCCTTCCTCCTCCCTCCTTCCTCCTCCCTCCTCCTCCTTCCTCCTCCTCCCCTCCTCCTTCCTTCCTCCTCCCTCCTCCCTCCTCCTTCCTCCTCCTCCTCCCCCTTCCTCCTTCCTTCCTCCTCCCTCCTCGTTCCTTCCTCCCCCTCCTTCCTCCTCCCTCCTCCTCCTTCCTCCTCCTCCCTCCTCCTTCCTTCCTCCTCCCTCCTCCTTCCTTCCTCCTCCCTCCTTCCTCCCGCCTCCTCCTTACCTCTCTCCCTCCTCCTTCCTTCTCCTCCATCCTCTTCCTCCCTCCCTCCTCTCCCTCCTCCTTCCTCCCTCCTCCTCCCTCCTCCCTCCTCCTTCCTCCTCTCTCTTTCCTCCTCCCTCCTCCTCCCGCCTCCTCCTTAGTGTCTCCTTCCTCCTTCCTCCTTCTCCTACCTCCTCCTCCTACCTCCTCCATCCTCCTCCTCCTTTCTCCTTCCTCCTTCCTCCTCCTCCTACCTCCTACCTCCTCCTCCTTCCCTCCTCACTCCTCCTCCCTCCTCCTACCTACCTCCCTCTTCCCTCCTCCCTCCTCCTCCTCCCTCCTCCCTCCTCCTCCTACCTCCTCCCTCCTCCCTCCTCCTCCTTCTTCCTTCCTCCTTCCTCCTCCACCTCACCTCCTCCCTCCTCCTCCTACCTCCTCCTCCTCTCCTCCTTCCTCCTTCCTCCCCTCCTCCTTCCTCCTCCCTCCTCCTCCCTCTTCCCCCCCCCTCCTCCTCCCTCCTCCCTCTTCCTCCTCCCTCCTCCCTCCTCCTTCCTCCTCCCTCCTCCTCCTTCCTCCTTCCTCCTTCCTTCTCCCTCCTCCTTACTCCTCCCTCCTCCTCCCTCCTCCTCTCACCTCCTCCTCCCTACTCCCTCCTCCTCCTCCATCCTCCTTCCTCCTCCTCCTACCTCCTCCTCCCTCCTCCCTCTTCCTCACTCCTCCTCCTTCCTCCTCCCTCCTCCCTCCTCCTTCCTCCTCCCTCCTCCTCTCACCTCCTCCTCCCTCCTTCTCCCTCCTCCCTCCTCCTCCTTCCTCCTCCTCCCTCCTCCTCTCACCTCCTCCTCCCTCCTCCTCCTCCCTCCTCCCTCCTCCTTCCTCCTCCCTCCTCCTCTCCTCCTTCCTCCTCCCTCCTCCTCTCACCTCCTCCTCCCTCCTCCCTTTTCCGCCCTCCTCCCTCCTCCTCCTCCCTCCTCCCTCCTCCTTCCCCCTCCCTCCTCCTCTCACCTCCTCCTCCCTCCTCCTCCCTCCTCCCTCCTCCTCCTTCCTCCTCCTCCTACCTCCTCCTCCCTCCTCCCTCCTCCTACCTCCTCCCTCCTCCTCCTTCCTCCTCCTCCTCCCTCCTCCCTCTTCCTCCCTCCTCCTCTCACCTCCTCCTCCCTCCTCCCTCCTCCTACCTCCTCCCTCCTCCTCCCTCCTCCTCCCTCCTCCTCGTTCCTCCTCCTCCTTCCTCCCTCCTCCTCTCACCTCCTCCTCCCTCCTCCTTCCTCCTCTCACCTTCGCCCTTCGCTCAGGCTCAAGGCCACCACCCAACCTCTCCAGCGCCTTCGTCCGAGGGAGTGGCTCGAGGCGGCGCTTCAAGGTCACTTCAGTCCGCTGGGTGTGCCTCCTGCTCCCCATACACACATACATACAGTCACACACACACATACACACACAAACACACACACACACACACACACACAAATGCACACAAGTACAGAAACACACACACACGTTCACAAACACACACACACACAAACACACTCACACAAACGCACACAAGTACAGAAACACACACACACACAAACACCCTCACACAAACGCACACAAGTACAGAAAAGCACACATACACATACACAAACACACACAAACACACTCACACAAACGCACACAAATACAGAAACGCACACAAACACATACACAAACACACACACACACAAACACACTCACACAAACGCACACAAGTTCAGAAACAAACACACACACAAACACCCTCACACAAACGCACACATGTACAGAAACGCACACATACACATGCAAAAACACACACGCACACAAAAACACTCAAACAAACGCACACAAGTACAGTAACACACACACACAAAAACAAACTTACACAAACGCACACAAGTACAGGAACACACACATACACATGCAAAAACACACTCACACAAACGCACACAAGTACAGAAACGCACACATACACATGCAAAAACACACACAAACACAAACGCACACAAGTACAGGAACACACACATACACATGCAAAAACACACTCACACAAACGCACACAAGTACAGGAACACACACATACACATGCAAAAACACACTCACACAAACGCACACAAGTACAGAAACACACACACACAAACAAACTTACAAAAACGCACAAAAGTACAGAAACACACACACACACAAACACCCTCACACAAACGCACACAAGTATAGAAAAGCACACATACACATACACAAACACACACAAACACACTCACACAAACGCACACAAGTACAGAAACGCACACATACACATACACAAACACACACACACAAACACACTCACACAAACGCACACAAGTACAGAAACACACTCACACATAAACAAACTTACACAAACGCACAAAAGTACAGAAAAACACACACACACAAACAAACTTACACAAACGGACACAAGTACAGAAACACACACACTCACACAAACGCACACAAGTATAGAAACACACACACACAAACACTCTCACACAAACACACACAAGTACAGAAAAGCACACATACACATACACAAACACACACAAACACACTCACACATACGCACACAAGTACAGAAACGCACACATATACATACACAAACACACACACACACAAACACACTCACACAAACGCACACAAGTACAGAAACACACACACACACAAACACCCTCACACAAACGCACACATGTACAGAAACGCACACATACACATGCCATAACACACACACATACAAAAACACTCACACAAACGCACACAAGTACAGAAACACACACACACACACAAATAAACTTACACAAACGCACACAAGTACAGAAACACACACACACACAAACACCCTCACACAAACGCACACAAGTACAGAAACGCACACATACACATGCAAAAACACACACACACACAAACACACTCACACAAACGCACACAAGTACAGAAACACAGACACACACACAAACACACTCACACAAACGCACACAAGTACAGAAACACACTCACACATAAACAAACTTACACAAACGCACAAAAGTACAGAAAAACACACACACACAAACTAACTTACACAAACGCACACAAGTACAGAAACACACACACACAAACACATTCACATAGACGCACACAAGTACAGAAACACACACACACACACACAAACACACTCACACAAACGCACACAAGCACACAAACGCACACGCACACCTGCTGTCTGGGGAAAAAAGGTGGAGAAGTGGAAATCCGGGGGAAAAAAGGTGGAGAAGTGGAAAAGTGGAAAAAGGAAGATGAAGAATGATGATGGAGGATGGAAGAGGAAATTCAATTCAAATTCAAATTCAAATTCAAACACGTTATTCCATTAATTACAATGGGTATTACATTTATAGATACGTTGTTTACATTATGTAATAGGATGTTATATACATAGATATTGTACAGTGCTTGTTTAACTAGATTAGATAGAACATTAATATCCCAGATAACTGAAATTTCGTACTTGGCTACATGTTCAAACGCCTGGTGTCATTGATATTTCAGTAGATGTTCTTTCACTTTTGTTTTAAATGTATTTTGGTTGGAGATATTTCTAATATTTTCTGGTAGTTGGTTCCAGATCACCAGTCCTCGGATTTGCATATTTCTTGCCCCGGTTTCTGTATTCGATCTTTTGATATATAAGGAGTTATTTTGCCTTGTAAGGACACCTGTTATGTTACCTGTTATTTGTATAGGTAATAGCCAATTTGGGTAATTTCCTTGTATTATTTTATGGATCAGAATACACGTGTCATATTTGTGTTTCTGTTGTACTTTTAGCCATTTTAGTTTGTTTATATGTGGTGTGATGTGGTCATATTTATTTAAATTTCCCAGTGCTACTCTTGCCGCGAAGTTCTGTAGTTTCTGTGTCCTTTGTATTTGTGTTTTGTTTGTGGAGCCCCAGATGTTAAGACAGTAGTTAAGGATACTAAGTGCTAGTGTTTGTATAACAGCAATTCTTGTTTCTGTGGGTATTTTATTTTTTATATGATTCAAGTATATCAGTGTGCCCATTACTTTTCTGTAGATGTGATCAATGTGTGTCTCGAATGTCATGTATCTGTCTACGTGTACCCCTAGGTTGTTTACTGTTTTGTTGGGTTTGAGAGGAAGATGGAATGAGAGTGGAAGGGGAATAAGAAAGATGAAAGAGAAGAAGAGCGAAATTAATAAACGAGATAGAGGGAAAGAAAGGGAGGACAGATGAGATTGAAATATGACTGAAAAAAAAAAATATATATATAATCATATAAAAAAAAAAACTGAAAGTGATATAACAAGTTAAGGGAGAAAGATAATAAAAAAGACGTAGGAGGAAAAGATAATGAGACAGGGGAAAATAGACGAAAGCGATTAAGAGAATTAGAGGGAAAAGTTGAAAGTTAAGAAACGATATAGCGATATATGGAGATATAGCGAAACGCGGGGAATAATGCTGCTGAATGAAAATAAAACAAAGGGAAAAGGTAACAATAGTAAGGATTTTTCCGTTGAAAGGCTAGGAGAGATCAATAAAAGGACAAATTTAATGGTAAAAAGAAAACAGAAAAACGTATTGATAAAACAGGATAAGAGAAGAACAGAAAAGAGTATAAAAGGCAGAAACTGCACAAGGGCTGGGTGGAGGCCCCCCCCCCCCCCCCCGTTATTCTGAGGGAGGTCACTGGTGAGAGGTAATCTATATTAACTAATTTAAGCTGCATTGATAAGTAATGATAATGGTAACAAGTCACGCAATGGTAAATAATGTGATCTCGGAGGGACGAAGGGCCGCCTTACAACACACACGCACAAGCACATACACAAACACACGTACACACACACATATATGTTTGTATATATATATGTATGTGTATACAACACACACACACACACACACACTACCTAGGCACTAGGTTCACAACCTAGGGCCACGGAGCAATATGAAAATGATGACTTTGCATTAGAAAGGAATTTGTCTCACCTCTCTCTCACATATCAGTAATTTGGAATCTTTCCATATAGCGTAGAGGCACCATTACACAATTCATAACTAACCAGTGAGTCTGCAAGATTGACAGAGACTGAACGGGGCCATAGAGATTATTGTATACTAGGCGGAGGCCACAGAATAGAGCAGTCTCTGCCTTAATAATAATAATAATAATAACAACAACAACAACAACAACAACAACAACAACAACAACAACAACAACAACAACAACAACAACAACAACAACAACAACAACAATAATAATAATGATAATAATAATAATAATAGTAATAGTAATAATAATTATTACTCCTCCTTTCTCCTCTTCCTCATTCATCATCCCTCCTCCTCCTCCTTCCTCCTCTCACCTCCTCTCACCTCCTCCCGCCTCCTCCTTACTCTCTCCCTCTTCATCTCACCTCCTCCTTCCTCCTCCCTCCTCTTCCTTCCTACTATTACTATTATGAATGGTTGAATGGTTGAATGGTTGTTAAAAAAATAATGAAAAAAAAATATATAAATATATATATATATATATATATATATATATATGTGTGTGTGTGTGTGTGTGTGTATAAGTTACCGCCGTGGCACAACTGAACCACGACTGGTAAAGGTGGCACAGCCAAATAACCTCTCAATAGTAAATGAAAGAGGCCTATGTCATGCAGGTGGACTGAATGGCTGTTGAAAAAAAATATGTATATGCACACACACACACACACACACACACACACACACACACACACACACACACACACACACACACACACACACACAAATATATATATATATATATATATATATATATATTTTTTTTTTTTTTTTTCATTTATTCCACTGCAGGATACAGGCATCTCTCAATTCACTATTGAGAGGTTATTTGGCAGTATCAGCCCTGTCTGACTAGATGCCCTAATCAACCGCGGATCGACGTGCTAACACTTTTGTCACAGCAGTGACTTCCACTATGACACCTGCGTTTGACTTATCGACGTGAGATCGGGCTCGGAGCGCAGGAGAATACCACGGCACATAGACACATACATACATACATAGATAATACATACATACACACATACATACATACATGCATACATATATTCATACAGACATACACACGTACACACATTACATACAATTACATAAAAAAAAACAAAAAAACATACTAAAGTAGAAATGAGACTGAATATCTTTAACAAGACCGAATTATACATTTCTTGGGGTAAGGAGATATTCGTTCTCATTCATATCTCTTCTTGTTGCAGTTATCACAATGACCACCGTTCATTCTATAACGATGAAGTCACTATCACAACTGAGCTGTAACTGAGGCGGTTAGTTTTCCCTTCTGAAGAAGTGTCCCTCATCAGTAATTGTTTTTAAGGTTGCTCCTGCGGTCTAAGCGGTTGACCGTCTGCATCTTGACTTCCTCCTTCTTCACTTGCTCGTGGACTTTAGTCATGGTCTGAGGCATGATCTCTGCCCTCTTTGGCACCCACTTCCTTTGCCTCAGGTCGATGATGTCCATTATGAGGAACCTGATGCGGTTTTCACACAGGCGCTCCTTTACGATTCTGTCCATGTCCACGAAATAGAAGTCCAATTCCTCCTTTTTGTCCGGATCTACCTTGCAGTCAGCTTCCAAACGGCTTCCGATTGTTGTTAGAAGTTTGCAGAGGCACTCAAGGGACTGTCGGCCTCTCTTCTTTAAGAGCCTGCAGATAATGAGCAACATCGTCGGCGTAGTCAAGATGTCCAGCTTGTAGAGCTCACCGATAAATTTGAGGTTTCCTACAGACCTCTTCTGGAGCCTGGCCTCCTGATAATCCAGTTCCATCTTCAGATTTTGCTTCTGCTCGGGGTCAGTGCACTCGCTCAGTTCACTCTCCTTTTTGGCCTGGAATTCTTCGATGTTGTTATTCTGAAATTCGGTCTGGCACTTCCTGACCATCAGCCTTTTGAAGTCTACTTTCGAGGCATCGCCGTTGCTGGCGTCACCCTGGATAGACATCCGGGAGAGAACGTCGCACAGTTGAGCGTAAGTTGCGGCATAGGTCTGCTCATCGATAGCTTTTTCAAAAATAATATCAATGACGGCTTTCATTCTTTCGCTGTTGTCAATGTGCTCTGTGATCTGTCCAGAGAGTTTTTCGAATTTCTCTGGCGTCAGTTTATTTAGGATAGCTCTCACTTTCTTCACCACCTCAGCCGTCTTGGCAGCCTCGTCCTCAACGCCGGCCTTCCTCGCAGAGGGCCTCCAAGCATTCTGTGAAGTCTTGAGCTTGGCCTCTCTCGGGAGGGAGAGGACTGGACGAGGAGGATGTTTTAAAATCATGTCCAAATTGGGAAGGGACTCGGGCCTCTTGAGGCTGGTCGGAGCGAATTGCAATGAACGGAGAAAACTGGAGTCGTACTGATATTTTGGTTTAGGGGTCTCGGCGACCTGCTGATCAACATTCTC
>NC_061858.1:27515214-27517714 GCF_019202785.1 Penaeus chinensis
TAAAGATAGGACTAGAGATTTTATTGAATAGAAAATAACAGAAATCTGATTCAACTAAAAAAGGATGGAGCTTTTCATTTGATGTCCAGTAGGTTTATTCAGCAAAACTGTCTTTTCGATTCGTTTGGTAATACTCGCTTTAATTCTCTATAATTACCATAAATGTAACTGTAGAAATGCTATCGTTATTACTAGTAATAGGTAAAAGTAAACGAGAAGATATTCTTTCATATTTTTGTTCATTGTCAAATAAAAGAAAAATATTTTGCTTTCTTTTAGTTCACTGAGAGATGTTATTCATCAATGTAACATACACTCTCTTCCAGCTTATAAAGGAACATGTTTATTCTTGGTCAATTGAGGTAATACAATATATATACACATAATGTGGTACATAATATCTAGCTAATGGTTGCACTTGCTCTTAAATACGAATCACGACACAATCATACTTACAGGGACTACATGATATGTCGTATGTGTGTGTATCTTCAATCGCTCTCTCTGTCCATCTCTATCTGTCTCTATATCTTTCTCTCTCTCTCTTTCGCTCTTTTTGTCTATCTCTGTCTCTGTCTCTCTGTCTGTTTCATACCTCTCTATCTCTGCCTGTCTCTTTCTCTACCTTTATGTAGCTATCTGTATCTATTTATCTTTATATATACACACATCTTTCTCTCTGTCGGTCTCTCTCTCTCTCTACTTATCTATCTATTTGTCTATCTATCTATCTATATATCTATCTATCTATCCATCTATCTTTATATATATATATATATATCCTTTTTATCTCTGTGTCTATCTGTTGGTCTGTCTCTGTCTTTGGCTTTCTGTCTGTCTGTCTGCTTCTCTCTCTCTCAACACAAACACACACACACACACACACACACACACACACACACACACACACACACACACACACACACACTCACAATGTTTGTCTGTTTTCACCCGTATGGTCTGTGTGTGTGTATGCTAGTGTTTGCGCATGTGATTGTGGTACTTTTGAAAATTTGAAACTGCAAAGCTAAAACATATACATATATATTCAAGGCTAAGTGACAAGAACCTGAACCAAACAGGAAATTCGGTCTTAATGACTGACTCACACACACAGGTCGGTGTTGAACGTCATTTCGCGTGCGTTATTTTCCTGTCCTATGACGTCATCCAAGTTCACACATTTCGGGTGCCATCTACAGACGCATCGCTATGCTCTTTTGAGAAATGTATGTTGCAAGAATGAATCAGGATCAGTGACTCATCGAGTTTTCATATCTCCGGCTGACTTATGACTCATGTTGAGCCAGTTGCAATACTGTAAGCTTGTGACGTGACAATGCATCTGATAAAATGTTTTATTCAATTAAACGTGATACTTGTCACTTCGTAATTCGTTACTTAGGAACCTGCGTAGCCATAATTGCTGCTAAGAAAATGAACTAGCATTTTTATAGGGAAACAGAGAAGAAAGGAAAGTTCCAAATTCAATTCACTTTAGCAAATACCATGCAAAAAATGTCTGCATCATAAATTTTGTTGTTGTTGTTGGTTAGTTATTCATAACCTGTCCCAAATACATTAAGCATTAACCAGTTCACAAGAGGTATATTATAGTGTCCCATCAACCATTAAATTCACTTTCTTTGATACCTAGGTTGGGGAGGAAGAGAAAACCGATTTTCCCAAACTACGTTGAAATGTCACACTCATTAGATAATAATTCCCTATGACAGCCTGTAGTAAAGGGTAGCTACAGCAATATCAAGGACATTTACCCCTTTTATAACTAAACATTTCCCTAAAGCGCATATAAAGTCTTCCCATGCAACAGCAGATCTTAACACCCTCAATATATTAAGTCAACCTTCAAAATCCAGGTTTTCTTCTGCAACACAAAGCTCACGGTGCAACATCTGTGCACACCGCTGCTACCAAGCACAACGTCTTCCAATTTATACATCATCAAACTCGTTTAAGCTAATGAGACCCAACCCACATGCCGAGACTACTCGGGTCTGCTCGTGTTATGATCACCCTCACTCTCTCTCTATTCAAGATTCTTTCTGTATGTAGGGTTAAGACCATAGGGTCGCTCTTTCTGTATTGACCCGGTCATGCAACTGTAGGTCTACGGTGAAGGATTAATTATCATACATATCGTCCAATTTTTTAAAAAGAGTGAAGTAACTGGCAAATTCAATTCCGTCTAATCTTCTTCGGGTGGGGGGTGGGGGGGGGGGTGAAGTGGTGTTTTCTACTAAAAAAAAAACAACAACAATAAGTTTAATGTTATATGCAATTTTTGAAAATACGAAAGTTATCTAAATAGGAATATTTAAAATCAACCGTTAAGAACAACACTTGGCTGAACCTATTCTTGCCTGAGACTATACACACTGTATGTATTTCCACACTACCTATTAAGAAACCATTTAAAAAGTACCATTATAATAAGACCTATAATTTACTGAACTACGTTTATACTTGCAATTCAAAA
>NC_061858.1:27525214-27527714 GCF_019202785.1 Penaeus chinensis
TTTATTCTTTCAACAGTCGCGTTGGAACGAAGATATCAATACCATCACTAGAATAAGAGCAATGCGTGCAAGCAATAATAATGAAATACTACTTGCAAAAACTCTTCATTGTCCATCTCTGTACGTATTTTCAACCTTTCATTCCATGTTCTCTGTTTATCACTATCTACGCCAAGTGGAAATATAATAAAAAAAAACTTTATTTTCGTAACCTTTTCTGTGTTCGATGACACGGAACTCCCTGTGGATAAGCATAGTCTAAAGACATATATCCGGTTTAATCAAAAGCGGATACAATTACTGGAAATTATTAGTCACTACAATCTAATAGCTTTTAATTACTGATACAATAAACCACCTAGGAGAAAAAAAAGAAAAAAGAGAGAAAAAAAAAAACACTAAGCAGTGATCAGTTAAATAATTTGTATTATTGAATTTCCGCGGTTACCGGCGTTGACAATTTTCGAGTGACCAATTTGCAAAAGCATGCAGGGGTGACAGAGTATATGGTTGCATGCATGAAATAAGATATCCAGTCGGGTTCACATTGCACACGTCTTGACCCCAAACCATGTTCAGGGGGTTAACGAGCTGACCTTTCTTGAATAATCCTATTGGGTTCACTGAGCGATTGGTGAAATTAAATATCTACGTTTCTTTAAAAAAAGAAGTCCTTTGTCTCAGTTCCGTAAATTGTGGTTACCCTATTACTCTCTAAGCGTAACATATGAACAAATAAGAACCTTATGTGCGTGCATATGTATGTGTGTGTGTGACACACACACACACACACACACACACATTTATATATATATTTATATAATTTGTCTATTTATTTATATATATATATAAATATATATATATATATATATATATATATATATATATATATATATATATATATATATATATATATATGTATATATCAACACACACACATGTGTGTATATATATATATATATAAATATATAAATATATATATATATATATATATATATATATATACATACACACACACACACACATACATACACATGAGAAATCAAACGCAGGTGTCGTAGGGGAAGTCACCGCCGTGGCACAAGCGTTAGCCCGCCGAGCCGCGGTTGATTAGGAAGGGCATCCTATCAGGTAAAGGCTATGTCTTGCTGTGGAATGCATAGCTGTTAAAAATACAAGAAAAGAAAAAACACACACACACATAGATAGATAGATAGATATAAATATGTATGTATGTATATGCGTACACGCGTTTTGTCGTTTATAACTAAGTGTGATCAAACTGCAGTAAATTTGTTTTTAGTAAATTATAACTGCTTATAACAATCTTGCAATACAAATTAGGGTGGCTGAAATAAGATTTAGGGATGCCTAACATTAAAAGGATATTATCTTTTTATATACAGAGCTGATTACAAGAAATGTTCAGACAGACACACCACCAATGTGTCTACGATCAGAAATTCTAGGATAAAGATGGGGTATGAATGAAAGCAAAATAAAGCTGCGGTTGTGCAAACACGTGAAGGGAAAAGAGTTGTAATGCTACTAGTAGATGGAGCCGTGATGTCGACCCTTTAGAGAATGATCAGACACTTGACCCAGAAGACAATGTTAAATAGCAACACGATGAAAGGCATTAACAACACTCGGTAGATCCTGAGGAACATGATGGCCTTCGAAGTCCGTACGTTAAGCGAAGGGGGTTCTACCTTTACAATCCTACCGGGTCTATCGGCGATCCTGAATAAAGACCGAAGTTCCCCCTCGATTACGAATATGTGGATCATGATGTTGAAGAACAGGATGATAATGATGAACAAGAACCAGATATCGACGAGTTTGACGGTGGCCGTGGCTGGCAGGAGGCGGGAGGTGTTGGTAGCGAGGGTGTAGAGAACAAGGAGTGTGGTGAGAGACATGACCGCGCGCACGTTCAGAGCGTCGAGCTTGACGAAAAGCGTCGCCCAGCTCACCAGAAGGAGCATCATCGAGGGCAGGAAGGTGGAGAGGAGGATCATCCCCTGGCGCCGGTGAAGCTCGAACTCGACCACGAGGTCCTCTCCCGAGTCGCACGTTCGAATCATGATGTTATTGACATTGTACATGACGAGTCTTCGAGGCCCATTGTAAATTACGGTTCTGTTTGTGCTGGACAGCTGGACGTGGTCGTCATAGGCGCTGGACAGGCGGAGCTGGAAGCTACACCGCTGAATGTCAAAAGGGTACAAGTAGAGTTCGAAGGCACAGGTGAACCTTGCCAGATGCTCCACGTCTAAAATCAGGCTGTTGTTAAATCCAGGATAATTCCAGTCTGAAAAGAAAGGACAAAAATAGGAAGGAATGGTTAGATCATTTGATATAAAACAAGTTGCATTCATTTTTCAACACATAGACACTAATTCTAAATCTAGACTATTGTTAAAACATCTTTTAACATCCAGACATAAACTGAATGAAAAAAGAGGAATTTCACAACTCAGGATAATAATTTCACACA
>NC_061858.1:27575214-27580214 GCF_019202785.1 Penaeus chinensis
TCCTTAAAACACATTCACATTCGGATCATGAAATTTGAACAAACAACGAAACACTACATAGAACATATATATGGAAATTGTGTTACGTATGCCAAGCAAAAGAACACAGTCTTATCATCGAAGTTTAGATTACTACAACAGTTCTCTCAGTATCTTAAAAAAAAACGTTTCACAAACACTAATCTGATATAAGGTTATGGTTGAAGTCTATCATGTTTACAGAAAGAAGGAAACTTTGTGGTCCAGGAAACAAAATCCAAATTAGAAGAACAAGTATGCAATAATCATATTAAAATATTATGGAACTGACTTGACTTGAGAATAAAGAAACAGATAAAAGAAAAGTAAGAATAAAAGACAAGTTGTAATAAAAGTGTACATAAGAACCCCGTGGCTCGCTTATATCGTTAACTATAAACAATGTAAAACAATAATGATAAATTAAGATTTATGCTGTGGATAACATATGATTAAATTGATTTATGTTAGTCTCATGGACTATACTCCAGAGAAAATCATATAATCAAGAATTCAATAAAATGTAATGGTCCACGTTCCTTTAGGATTCCGTTTCCTGCCTCACTGCAACGATAGAGCACGGAACAGAATAAAAAAAATATCTTCAACGCCTGCTACTTGGCTGCAAATGAGTTTTATTGATCTACAACATGAGAAAATATACGTGACATGAGAAATTGTTGCCCGTAGAAGCGCTGAACAAGGTGAATAGCGAGAACGGAGAAAGTGACAGTTTCATCCTCGGGATAAATATAAAGATTCCGGCAGAGTGGCAAGTGCAGGACGTCGGGGGTTGCATGGGGTCGCTGGATAAAGGTAGCGGCAAAGTGCGTTCCGGATCAAGGTTTTTATAAGTATGTATAAGTAATGGTATAGATCTTGTTCCGGATTCTGGGATGGCATCTCGGAACGTGTAATGTTCCTGGTCGATGGATACTGCATGCACTAGACACTGATAGTGGTTGCTAGTGTCGGGAAAAAAAAACGTCTCTCAGGTTTTTTGGCCAAGGGATAAGTACAAATACTAATGAAAGACGTTTCGTTTTCGATATCATAGTAACCATAATAAAGTGCATTGGTCCACAACACGAACCATACATATATCCTGTCATATGCTTGCAGGTTCCCGATGGATTTACCCCGCTCATTTCCTGCAGGGTTGGCGCCCTCCTTGGTTCCCGGTTCTCCATATAAAGCCCGGACCCGCTGGACGCCTGGTTTGCCGGGTGGGAAGTAAGCTGCGCGTATTCCTCTCGTAGATGACGCGGTGTTAGGAAGCCTCTTGGGGTAGCAGAATGCTTCCCCAGAGCAACCCACTGAGGCTAGCGTTCAAGATTTGAATTCGAGCCAAGACGCTAGGCTGTTCCCCCAATCGCGAGAAACTCACCATCTTGCAAAATTATCTGTCCCGCAAATTATACTTTAAACATTGACTGTAAATGTTTATTGGTGTGTTCTTTTTTCTTCTTTTCTTATTGCTCTCTGCTGTTTGGACTAGGATTTTCATAATTAATATTAGTATTATTAAACATTATCGCTAGTGCTGATCACATGATCTTGGATATTACCAAGACACATTTCCCTTTTTGATAACATTGAATCCGATCTGGATAAAGTAACGAAAGGAAGGTTATATTTTCTCATATATACACTTGAAATCAGATAATAGAAATTGCTTACTTATAAAGTAGGTTACTTGTACGGGGATTTCAATTATTGAAAAAAAAGTATATTGTAAGATTTGCTTAAAAAAGCATTTCTTAAATAAGTGGTGATGTTTATTATAGGCGTGCTGCTGCTCCTTTGTGGTGACATCGAAGCTCTTGGTAAAACAGGTCTTGGATTTATCGTCACAAATACCCGTACCTCATTTGCATACAGGTCCGTTTGGGATCTAATGCCATCCAACATGATAACTATTGTGAGAGATTAACGAATCTTCCACATAATTGTGCGATAGATAAGTTAACATTAGCGTGGCGCTGCTGACCACACTAACAATGACCTTCAGAAGCATGCATTTTTTCCACCCACCACAAGTGACTGGAAAAGCTACCGCAAATTAATCGACACCGACATCAGCGCAAACACAGCCTTTTAAACCCAAATCCTTCTATCTCTTTACCTCACACGTGCATTATGTGAGGAATCTCCTTAATTGCTGATGTGGTCGGTGGCTAAACATAGCAACAATAGACTGTTAATACGTAAGAACACCAATTATAACACAATTTTCTTGGAAAGACCCGCGATGTTATACGATTTATTAATAATGAGCACGTGTGTGTGTGTGTGTGTGTCTGTGCTGAGAGAGAGAGAGAGAGAGAGAGAGAGAGAGAGAGAGAGAGAGAGAAAGAGAGAGAGAGAGAGAGAGAAAGAGAGAGAGAGAGAGAGAGAGAGAGAGAGAGAGAGAGAGAAAGAGAGAGAGAGAGAGAATGGGATGGTAGATAGCCAGATATAGAAAAGAAAAAACATACTTGTGTGTACGTTCGTTTGTTCGCGTTGACCTGCAGTCTTCCCTGACTGCCCCGTGACGCACACCCGCAGCCGACGCCCTTCACGACCCAAGTTGCCTTGACCCTTCTCACCCCGCCCACCCGCGCCTTCCCCCTGAAACCCAAAAAAAAAAGGGGTTTTTTTTTTTTAAAAAAATTTTTTAAAAAAAATTTTCTTTTTAAAAAGGGAATTTTGGGGGTTTTTTTAAAAAAAAAAAAAAAATAAATTTTAAAAAAAAAATTTTTTTTAAAAAATTTTTTTTTGGTTTTTGGCCCTTTTGGGCCCCGGGGAAAAAAGTTTTAAAAACCCAAAACCCAAAAAAATTTTTGGGGGGGAAAAAAAAAAAAAAAATTAAAAATTTAAAAAAAAAAAAAAATTGGGGGGAAAAAAAAGGGTTTTTGGGGGCCCCCCCCCCAAAAAAAAAAAAAACCCCCCCCCCAAGGGCCAAAAAACCCCTTTTTTTCCCCCCCCAAAAAACCCCCAAAAAAAATCCCTTAAAAATTTGGGGAAAAATTTAAAATTCCCCCCAAAAAAAAATTTTTTTTTTAAAAAAAAATTTTTTTGGGGGAAAAAATTTTTTTTTAAAAATTTTTTTTTTTTGTTTTTAAAAAAAAAAAAGGGGGGGGGGGGGGGAAAAAAGGGAAAAAGGGGGGGAAAAAGGGGGGGGGGGGGGGGGGGGGAAAAAAAAAAAAAAAAGAGAAAAAGGGAAAAAAAAAGGAAAAAAAAAAAAAGGGGGGGTTTTTTTTTTGGGGAAAAAAAAACCCCAAAAAAAAAAAATTTTTTTTTTTTTTTTTCCCCCCCCCCCCCCTTTCCCCCCCCCCCCCCCGGCCCCCCCCAATATTTAAAGGGGGGCCCCCCCCCCTTTCCCCCCCCAAACCAACCCCCCCTTTTTGGGGCCCCCCGGGAAAGGGGGCCCCCCCAAAATTTTGGGTTTTTCCCCCCCCCCAAAAAACCAAAATTTTTCCCCCCCTTTTTGTGACCCCCGGGAAAATTTGCCCTTTTTTCCCCCCCCAAAAAAAAACCCCCCCCCCCAACCCAAACCCCAAAAACCCCCCACCCCCCCCCCGGAAAAACCCCCCCCAAAAAAACCCCCCCCCCACCCCCCAAAAAAAACCCCAAAAAACCACACACACCCAAAAAACCCCCCCAAAAAAAAACAAAAAAAACCCCAAAAACCCCCCAAAAACCCCCCCCAAAAAAAAAAAGGGGAAAAAAAAAACCCCCCCAAAAAAACCAACCCAAAAAAAAAAAAAACCCAAAAAAAACCCAAAAAAACCCCCCCCGGGACCAAAAAAAAACCCCCAAACCCCCCCCGCCAAAAAAAAAAAAAAAGCAAAAAACAAAAAAAACAAACCCCCAAAAAAACAACCCCCAAAAAAAAACAAAAAACCCCCCCAAAACCCCCCAAAAACCCCCCCCCCAACCCCGGGGGCCCCCCCCCCCCCCCCCAAAGGGGGCCCCCCCCCCCAACAACCCCCACACCCCCCCCCCCCAAAAAAAGGGGGGGGGGCCCCCCCCCCCCCCCAAAACCCCCAAAAACCCCCCCAAAAAAAAAACAAAAAAAAAAACCCCCCCCAAAAAAGGGAAACCCCCCCCCAAAAAAACAAAGGGAAACCCAAAAACCCCAAAAAAAACCCCCCCCCCCCCCAAAAAAAAAAAAAAAAAAAAAAAAACCCCCCCCCCCCCCCCCCAAAAAAAAAAAAAAAAAAAAAACCAAACCCCCCCCAAAAAAACACCCACCCCCCAAAAAAAAAAACCCCCCCCCCAAACCCCCAAAAAAAAAAAAAAAACCCCAAAAAAAAAGGGAAAAAAAAAAAAAAAAAAAAAAAAACCCCCAAAAAAAACCCCCAAAACAAAAAAACCCAAAAAACCCCCCCAAAAAAAAAAAAAACCCCCAAAAAACCCCCCCCCCAAAAAAAAAACCCCAAAAAAAAAAAAAAAAAACCCAAAAAAAGAAAAAAAAAAAAAAAACAAAAACCCCCCCCGAAAACCCAAAAAAAAGAAAAAAAAACCAAACCCCCCAAAAAAAAATAAAATTTTTTTAAAAAAAAAAAAAAAAAAAAAACCCCCTTTTAAAAAACAGTAAAGACAACAACCCTGTTTACAAGTCGACAAGTTGGCAAGCAAAGGATCGGCGTACGAAGTCCCACTCCACCAGTCTATCGGGACATCCACCCACGCCGCCCTCGTCTGTGACATCATCAATGCCCTTCTCTTCCAGGGCCTCTTCCATGGACATCCTCTCACACTGTTCTCGGCTGGGTGACGTCATCTCGAGGAGGAGGAGGAGGCGTGGCAGGTCATGTCCTCCTCGGCGCAAGGGCATTGGATCCTCGTATTCTCTACTGTGTTTATTGATATTCGTAACTATGTTTAGTGTACGGGTAGTGGCTTTAACTACGGCTTATTCGCGCGTCCTTATGAAATTCACAGAACGTGTATTCTATATAACCGCTACCATATACATCCCTGTTTTATCAGGGGGG
>NC_061858.1:27610214-27612714 GCF_019202785.1 Penaeus chinensis
TAAGTACGCCTACAAACACATTTTTTTCCTACACATACATATATATATTTTAACACTAATGTTTTTTTATATATATGTGGGATGAATATTCCATAGGGAAGGTCTGTGGGTTCTAAAAAGAGGCGTGGTTTCCGGTAAAAGTTACATAGCAACTTTTTTATCTATTTTTTTTTCCCAACTTGCTTGTTTCTCTACGATGTTGCTTGTTTGCAAAAAAACAAAAACAAAAGAAAAAGAAAAAAAAAACATATATATAAATGAATAGATAAAAAGATGCGTCTTTGTTTAGTATTTTCTTCTTTCTCACTGAATATCCTGTTACGTCAAATGAATCATATATCTCTTCTGTTTGTTTCAAAATTCTTTGTCTTTTTATTTTATAACTGCATTAAAAACAAGTATACCTCAATGTGGAGAAACTATCGATATACAAAAAATACGCTTTTACTGTTTGTTCACAGAAGATTCTTTCATTCATTGTTTTTTTTCTTTTTTTCTTTCTTTCTTTCTTTATTTATTTATTTTTGGCGAGATTTTAAGACGTAGGAGATAAATAGGAAAATATCGAAAGCGTGGGGAAAGGCGGGCAATAATCACCGTCTTGGAAGGAAAAGGAGGTAGGTAAGGTTAGGAGAAGGAGGAGGAGGAGGAGGAGGAGGAGGAGGAGGATGAGGAGGAGGAGGAGGAGGAGGAGGAGGAGCAGTTCACCCTACACCCTTGCTCTCCTTAGGGGAGGGGGTGGAGGAGGGGAGTGGAGGAGAAGAGTGGAGGGGGTGTGGGAGTGGAGGGGGGAGTGGTGGGGGTGTGGAATTGAACGCAAGGAGTGTGGTTGGGGTGTGGGAAGGGTTGAACAGCGCAGTGGGTGGAGGAAATCCCAACCGCAGTATTAGTGGTGGGGAAGGGGGGGAATGGGGGTAGCTAGGGTAGGAGAGTAGCATAGGGGGAATGGGATGGACCGAAGGGAAGGGGGAGGGGGGGAGGAGGAACTCGACAGAGGTTAGGGGTAAGGGGGACAGGAGATAGGGAGGGAGGGTGTCGGGGAGGGAGAGGGAGGAAGGGCGTCTAGGAGATAGGTGGAGGGGGGAGGGGGGTTGAGGGCGAATGGGTAGGGAGGGGAGGGGAAGGGGGAAGGCCACACCACCGGCATGGATGGGGAAGACACCCACTCTTGCAGAAAGTATGTAACCTTCCGAGAGAGAAGACGTGTCGGCCGGGCGCTCAAAAGACCCCGACTCTTCCGTGATGTAACTGTGGTGTCTATGTGTCTTAAAAAAAAAAACTTGGTGTCTGTCTGTCTCGCTTGTGTTTTAGTGAATGAAGAGAGGCTGTGTGATCGCTCGTGGTGGAATGAAAAGAATATATACGAATTGCAGAAAGGTTGGTTTTCTTATTGTGTTGTCTTAGGTTGAAGAAAAATCGATGGATTTTGTTTATGTTTTGATGTGAATGTTTTCACATTAGGATTTAAAAACATTGACTAGTTTATCCTGTTTACATACATACATACATATATATATGTATATATAATACATATATGCATGTATATATGTAGATATATGTATTTATCTATATCAATATCTATATATATACATACATACATATATATATATATATATATATATATATGTATGTATGTATGTGTGTGTGTGTGTGTGTGTGTGTGTGTGTGTGTGTGTGTGTGTGTGTGTGTGTGTGTGTGCGTCCGTGCGTGCGTGTGTATATATATATATATACATATATATACATATATGTATATATATACATATATATATATACACACATATGTACATATATGTATTTATATACATATATACATATATACATACATATATATACATACATATATATATATATATATATATATATATATATATATGTGTGTGTGTGTGTGTGTGTGTGTGTGTGTGTGTGTGTGTGTGTGTGTGTGTGTGTTTATATTTATATTTGTATATGTATATGTATATATATAATATATATATGTGTGTGTTAATATATATATATATATATTTATTTATTAACACATATTTGGGTGTGTGTGTGCATAAAAATAAGGCAATTTAGAAGCTTTTGTGGTGCTTTTTACGATGGCTATAAATACCAACTTTCTCGCGTTATGCGCCTCTTCCTAGTTAAGGGTTATTTCCTAAACTGTCTAGTTGGAGGTACACAATAATAACATACTATACGCTCAGATGGCAACAGATGGCCACTTCACATACCTGACTGGGTAGTTAAGGCTGCCCTTAACTAGAACAGGGTTTTTATGTTTTAACTTGTTTTTAGAATTGATACCTAGAAGACCGTTAACTAGGAGAAGAGATACTAGAATATTCTTCAGCATATAAAAAGTGCAATATCAAATCGTCAACTAAAAGCATTCATTGAGTCTATGTTTATGTTGATTAATGTACTCTTTATATTTTTGACCTTCGTTCAGTGCTGAAAGATTGCTCGGAAAGAATGGTTGTTGATCCTTTTTTTTCATGCAATATATTTAGGG
>NC_061858.1:27617714-27620214 GCF_019202785.1 Penaeus chinensis
TATACAGGACATATACAGCCTATTCATAAACCGATACCCACGAAATTTTACCGTTATAATGATAGCTTTCTCGTTGGGTAATTCCACCTCACAGGTGAAATGCTGGCTGCCTTACTGGGTGCACTGCGGCGTTTGTTCCTCTGACTACAACGTCATCATGAAGTTGGAAAGTATGAAGGATGACGAACGGTTCCTCATCACCCTTTCTCGTCTTGAAGAACTCAAAGTACGGGTTTCGCGTCTTTGAAAATGATATGCTTTTCATGAACTAAACATGTTTATATGAGTTTCGCGTGATAATGCACTTTGAAAACGATATAATGTTTCTCATAAACTGAACTTTTAAAGGTGAACTTCTCTCCCGATACTCACGCTTCCCAAATGCTAATGCTTCGACAGGATGTTAACAACTGGGTCCACCTGAAGGGGTCCTCCTCGGAGAATTTGGCAAAGGAGTACTATAAGGACGTGACGCGGCGCCAAATGCTGGAACTCTACCAGCGGTATCAGCCCGATTTTAAGCTCTTTCAGTATGACATTGATGACTTCCTTGCTATTGCTAAAGAGGAGTAAAATCTGAATGTGGTTGTGGCTTCAGCTCTAAATGATTACGCTTCGGCAGAGTAAATAAAGTACTTTGATTACAAAGCATATGGCAGTTACCTGACTGCTAGTACAATATGTTACGCTTGACTGCTTGGATTTGGCTGTTTCCCAGAATTTACTTTATATTAAAGTTTATATATGCAGGGTGATTTCACCCTTAAATTATTGTTGAATAAAGGTGAATTGAGATTTTTTTTTAAATTTCCTATTATCTGTAAGTTTTCCAATCAAGATCACTCTCGAAAGAGATCACGAAATAGATTTTAGGGAAACTGTACAATTAACAGCTACAATAAAAGTATTACGTGTTAACCAGTGTTAGCTTTTTTTTGCAATAATAACGAACCAGTATAAGGACATCTGAGTTCAAGAGAATACTGGGGTGATTTTGAAACTAAGCTATACCTTTTCCAGCTTGTATGCTACCCTATTTTCATGCCTAAGTTCAGCAGGAAAACGAGACTTGATCCTCCTAAATTCCTGGAAGGCACAGGGGAAAATAAGGAAAGGCAAAGAATACGTGTCGTGTCATTAGTTTAAAATTTACTCTTCACTCATTGTCTCTCTCTGATATATTTGACATTCTCCAATCCAAATCTCCTGCAGCAGTTCTCTAAGTCTGATTAGGGTCACAAAGATTAATTAACAGATTCAGAACATATGTCAACACAAGTATTAAAGATTAACTGATACAAATAAAAGCCCTCGGGCTAGTACAGTAGTAGCGTACCGGCCTCTCATCCGAGGGGTCGGCGGTTCGCGCCCCGCCCAGGCGCGAGAAGTTGCAATTGTCGCCTGGAGGTTACTGCTGTGGCTGGGCACCACGGCGGGTAAGGACGAAGCCGAGTCAGCACCAGTTGACACACGTTAGCGAGTCGACATTAGTCGACACAGACCGGGCTTCCCTCATTGGCATAGTCTGGCTCCGTCATAAAGATACACACCTCTTCCAGTAATAATACATAAATCTAAGAACACTACAAGTTTCTTCCGGTATCCCACTCCAGGTGTGACATGAGAGTTGAATAAAAAATTACAGGGGCTCAAAAGACATATCATTTCATCCTTGTTATAGGCTATAAATGTAGGTGACTATCGAGGACAGCAACTAGTCACAAGTATAGCAGTGGAATCAAACATACATATAATTTCTTTATCTATATTAATTGCATTATTATTATTATTATTTTACTTTCATTACTACGATCATTCTAATCATGAATATTATCATCATTACCTTATATATTTCTAAGCAGCACCTTATCAACAGTGCTCACAGTGGCGACCTCCAAGTGACGGGATATACGAGCATTTTCCGTAGATTTTTGTGTGCCTGGAAGCTTGCTCGAAACGGTCAGAGGAATGAGGGTGAAATTGACTGTGTGTCTGACCTCCAAACCCTAGATTTTTTTTTTTTTTTTTTTTGTAATTATTTGAGTCATGAGAAAAATTCTATAAAATATCACTTTTTCACTAGAATTTATAGGGTTCAGTTTATAATCAGTGGTTGTTTGTTTGTGTATGTAATACACACACACGCGCGCTCACGGCAGAAAGAGAGAGAGAGAGAGAGAGAGAGAGAGAGAGAGAGAGAGAGAGAGAGAGAGAGAGAGAAGAATAAGTCCGATATGCGAAGCAGAGCCAGCCCGGGTGAGGCTCAGCCCGGCCTGTGTCGACCAATGCCGACTCGCAAACGTGTGTCAACTGGTGCTGACTCGGCTGAGTTTAGACCTTACCCGCCGTGGTAATTACGGCAATTACAACTTCTCGTGCCTGGGCGGGGCTCGAACTGCTGACCCTTCGGATGAGAGGCCGACACATTACCACTGTACTAGCCCGGAAGTTAGAAAAAGAGAGAGAGAGAGAGAGAGAGAGAGAGAGAGAGAGAGAGAGA
>NC_061858.1:27622714-27637714 GCF_019202785.1 Penaeus chinensis
ATTATTATTATCATTATTATTATTATTATTTTATTATTATTATTAATATTATTATTATTATTATCATTATTATCAACATCACCATCATCATCAACATTAACGTTATCCTTATTATCATTACTATTATTATGTTATTATCGTTATTATTATTATTATTATCATTATTATCAACATCACCATCATCATCAACATTAACGTTATCCTTATTATCATTACTATTATTATGTTATTATCGTTATTATTATTATTAATATTATTATTATTATATTATTATTATTATCATTATTATTATCATTATTATTATCATTATTATTATCATTATTATTATCATTATTATTATCATTATTATTATCATTATTATTATTATTAATATTATTATTATTAATATTATTATTATTAATATTATTATTATTAATATTATTATTATTATCATTATTATCAACATCACCATCATCATCAACATTAACGTTATCCTTATTATCATTACTATTATTATGTTATTATCGTTATTATTATTATTATCATTATTATTATCATTATTATCAACATCACCATCATCATCAACATTAACGTTATCCTTATTATCATTACTATTATTATGTTATTATCGTTATTATTATTATTAATATTATTATTATTAATATTATTATTATCATTATTATCAACATCACCATCATCATCAACATTAACGTTATCCTTATTATCATTACTATTATTATGTTATTATCGTTATTATTATTATTATCATTATTATCAACATCACCATCATCATCAACATTAACGTTATCCTTATTATCATTACTATTATTATGTTATTATCGTTATTATTATTATTATATTATTATTATTAATATTATTATTATTATTATATTATTATTATTATATTATTATTATTATATTATTATTATTATATTATTATTATTATATTATTATTATTAATATTATTATTATTAATATTATTATTATTATCATTATTATTATCATTATTATCAACATCACCATCATCATCAACATTAACGTTATCCTTATTATCATTACTATTATTATGTTATTATCGTTATTATTATTATTATTATCATTATTATTATCATTATTATTATCATTATTATTATTATTAATATTATTATTATTAATATTATTATTATTAATATTATTATTATTATCATTATTATTATCATTATTATTATCATTATTATTATCATTATTATTATCATTATTATTATCATTATTATTATCATTATTATCAACATCACCATCATCATCAACATTAACGTTATCCTTATTATCATTACTATTATTATGTTATTATCGTTATTATTATTATTATCATTATTATTATTATTATATTATTATTATTAATATTATTATTATTATCATTATTATTATTATTATTATTAATATTATTATTATTATTAATATTATTATTATTATTAATATTATTATTATTAATATTATTATTATTAATATTATTATTATTATCATTATTATTATCATTATTATCAACATCACCATCATCATCAACATTAACGTTATCCTTATTATCATTACTATTATTATTATATTATTATTATTATCATTATTATCAACATCACCATCATCATCAACATTAACGTTATCCTTATTATCATTACTATTATTATGTTATTATCGTTATTATTATTATTATCATTATTATCAACATCACCATCATCATCAACATTAACGTTATCCTTATTATCATTACTATTATTATGTTATTATCGTTATTATTATTATTATCATTATTATTATCATTATTATTATCATTATTATTATTATTATCATTATTATCAACATCACCATCATCATCAACATTAACGTTATCCTTATTATCATTACTATTATTATGTTATTATCGTTATTATTATTATTATTATTAATATTATTATTATTAATTATTATTATTATTAATTATTATTATTATTATATTATTATTATTATCATCATTATTTTTATTATTATTATGATTGTTTTTTATCATCATTATTATTATCATTATTATTATCATTATTGTATTTTTATTATCATGTAGGTATTATTATTATCTTGCGTTAACTAAATCATATGTTCCTTTCCTTTCTTCTTCCTTCATCTATCCATCCATTCACCAATCTCATTTTGTTTATCATTTTACTAACATCACACCGATATTATGCAGATAACGCTTATGATACGCAGAAACGCCTTTGTTTTCCTCGCGCAAATCGTAAGAGATTAAAACCATAAGTACAAGCTTTTTGTAATTCATAACGTATTCGCACATGCCGAATATAAGCGCATGAGTCGGCATATAAAGTCCCTTCGAGCATGTTTCGAATACCGTTCCGAGAAACAGTTAGCGTATCGCATAGTAAAGTGTTTCGAAGCTTCAGTCACACGAACAAACTTGACATCTTGACTGCAATTCCCGCCTTGTGAGGTAAGTAGGTGGTAAGGATCGTTACCAATAAGAATAGTTGGTGTTGAGGCTGAAGTACGGGCGTGTGTGTATGTATGCATGTGAGAGTGTCGTGTGTGTGTGTGTGTGTGTGTGTGTGTGTGTGTGTGTGTGTGTGTGTGTGTGTGTGTGTGTGTGTGTGTGTGTGTGTGTGTGTGTGTGTTCATATATGTGTATGTGTTTCTAATCATCCTCTGGCTGCTAAATCTCCCCTATATTTTACTGTAGCTCATAAAAGGACCTGCACAGCCCCCCATACATGATTAATACAAGTCTCTCCACTCCATCGCGAATAAAAGACCATTCCAACCAACGTAATGACGAAAGAGGGGGGGGGGGCGCCTAAGGCTAACGGTAGGTGACACTGGTACAATAGAAATCTAATGGACCCATACATCATGCAAATTATCATGAATCGAATTTTCTTTGAATGCTGATGTCTAACAGCATTCAAAGCTCACTCACCGCCTTTTACCCAACCTCCCATGGGCACAAGGAGGTGAGTGTCCGGCAATCTGACCTTCATCAGTATTAAGCAATACGGTATTCAGTATGGTGTCTCTTCTCTTTATAACTGATTCCTTATTCACTCGTACAAATGCTTGTAATACGCTGAACTGTGTTGTAGGCCAAGTCTATATAAGTACTTATGTAGACCTTGCTATAGGCCGCTACTTAGTACCTTGGCTTTTCATTCCTAATTTGCATCTCTATCTTGTGTCACTGTAGTTTATTTAAGCCAAAAGAGAATGAGAAGAATAGTGATAATGAGATGACGACAAAAAATAGTAATCTACAGCATTGGAATTTAAAAAGAGAATGGAGAAAATGGAAGCTGATTTGGGATCATGTGATAGATAGACATTTCAGCATCACATCAAAATGAATGTTGGTGAGGATATCTTTGAAGTGAATCAAGTAATCCTTATTATGTTTTATTAATGACCACCGACTTGCTCTTCTCCTGAGCATTTTTACTTCCCCTTCGCAAGTACGAGAAGTTTAAGAAATGCATTATAATATAGGATATATCCAGTTATACAAGCTATAACTCATTGTCAATTGTGTCCTTTGTTTGTACTAATTTGTTTGTTTAGTTCATATTTGCCATTAAACAAGGAAATTGTATATAGGCATGACTTAAATTCGAAGTCCTTGCTTTTGACTAGACTGCGATACATTTCTTGATATGTATTTTTTAACCGCTATATTGGGATGCTCTTGAAAACCGCCAAGCAAACAATATCAAGTATTTATTTACCATCAGTCAGTGCAGAGTAGCTTCGTTAAAGCCATGATTAACCAGTTAAACATTATGTTACTGTTACTTCTATTATTCTTTAGATGGGGATGTATTTTAAAGGAAACGGTATCTCTTCTCTCTATGTTTATCAGGTACCTGGTGTGGGATTAGATAGATGATACATGGCAAGGAAAATCACATAAAACACACTGTATATGGCACATACCACATGCTGATGCTTAAATGAGTTTAACATGTTAACATTATCATGCAGAACAGGGCTGGTTATTAACTTAACAGGTGGATAGGGAAGCAAATATTGTATACGAACTAACTAGCTTCTTATGAAAGAAAGGTGGCGTCTGACTGTGTGGTGCACTATGGGCATAGGTTGCGACGTAAAACGTGGTTAGAAGTGAAGTTAAGTATTACATTTCAATGGCAAAACGCAAAGACAAGAACAAACTGAAACCGCAAGATGTCTTTTGTAGAAGAAAACACTCATGGAATAGTTTAGTTACTAGAAATGGAATGTATAACTATCTCTTTCTTTCTGCGATTCTCCCAAATCTCTCTGCCGTTCTCACTCAACTCAGACCAAAAGAATAAGAAAAAACCAAAATATATTAGCATCTTCGCGCACTTGATCATTCTCAAATTATGTAAGATACTTTACACATGGGGAGAGATAAGAGATAACCTAAATTGGTAAGGACTAGTTAAAAGAGGATGTTGTAAATCAGCGTTGTCAAACGCGCTAACTCAGGCAGCTCAAACAGAAGTACAAAGAAAGCCGGTTCGACAACAGAACTGGAGCAAGGTATGTCCTCATTCGTGAATTGTTTAGTCTAGAATATATAAGGACACTTGATTTCTCTCTTTAAAAAAAGAGATATTATGAATCGTATAAAGTTTAGTATCACTCCTTTTACTTTGTTTTTTTCCCGTCTTTATACGGGGTCGACGTCTCATGCTTAATAACAAAACATAATAACATAAATTTATTAGATTAAAACCCTACACTAGACCCTGTCCCGCAAGCTTTTAATTATCAGGTTAAACCTCTCCCACCGCACACACAAAACACACACACAACACCTGGCCACATAATGATCGTGGTTTATCGGGGTCCAGTGTCCAGCTCCCTCCGCTGCGGATAAACAAGATTATGTGGACTGACTCTGACTACCATACACAATCTCTGTTTTTAAGCAACTGATATCGATTTCTATTTTTGTTTTAGAGTGGCATAGTTGCTTGTAATGAAAGCTACTGTCATCTTGCTACTGTCTGACTTTAGATGTTAGACATGTAGCTCGACAATATACATATATTTTATTTTCGAAGCTTATACCTTGTACTTGGCCTCCTGTCCTAAAAGCTAGTCACTTTTATTATTTTCTTAGTCGCTGCGTAATCAATGAAATGTTCTTTATGTATGTGTATAACAAAGATCCCCTTTGTTTAAGACTTATTTTATTTCTTGAATTTGTTACATTAGTATATGTCATATATGGCCATAGTAAAATGAAGATGGAAATGATGGAAATAAAGAAGAAAATAATGATGATGAATTAATAATTAATTCTCATGAATGTTCCAAGTAAGTATTAGTCCAAGATTTCTTGTATTGTGAGAAGTAAAGTAAAGGGTACAGGTTCGTGTTTAAAGTTTAACGTGATCATGTATTTTATATGTATCCTAATTTGATAGATGTAGAAAAAGGTATATATATATGTGTGTATGTATAAGTATATATATATATATTTCGTATATTTATATATATTTATGTATATACGTATACATACACACACACGCACACACACACATATATATTATGTATATATATATATGCATATATGCACACACACACACACACACACACACACACACACACACACACACACACACACACACACACACACACACATATATATATTTGCATACTATATGTATATTTGAGTATATATATGTACATAATACGTATATACAAATATATATATATATACATATATATAAATATATATATACACACATATATAAACTACTCGTATCGTGCAGCCTTTTTCTTGAACGAACTAGGACCCGGAAAAGCTCATAAAAAAACGAGAAAAAATATACTAATCCTATCTAAAAAGTGATTATATTTCTAACAATGAATCACATTTTTTTCGAGGTGCGTTGCAATATGTTTCTCAATGTGAATATAATTACTTATCAACAACAACCTTTAATGTACTTTCCTGCCTCCGACCTGTTATTCTACCTACATATATTCATAGGAGCAAAAAAGGCCTCAAAAATGAAGAAAAATAACTGTGCTTCACTCAACTCTTCTGATCTGCTATAACCTTGACCTTGCATGGTAGATAATAAACAAAAAGAAGAAAAAAAAAAAGAGAGAAAGAGAGAGAGCGAGAGAGGGAGAAAAAAAAAAAAAAAAAAAAAAAAACAGGATGATTAATGTTGCTGGGAAGGGGATTAAAAAAATCTTGATAATCTCCTGGGAAGCTCGTAAGAAGAGACACTGATATGAATGATTTATACGAAGAAATGATTAAAGTTCACAAAGATCATAACACGACATTACAAAATAAAATCTAAATAATAATAATAATAACTAAGAATAATAAAACAATAATGAAAGATGAACAAAATAATAATAAATTAATAAATAAAATAAGACGATAGAAAATAAACTAAATCGTGAATGAGGCTTCGAAACCGTCGTAATCTAATTAACAGGGGAGGGTGTTCGATGGAATTCGAAATATATTTGACAAATATTTTAAATCGTGTTGACAATTACGTTTTGACCGTGACGGTACTATACATTTCTAACATTCGTACAGAAATCTTCGCTTGGTCTGGGGTTACGAAGTAGGATAACGGTACTTGTCCAATACACGAACTTTTTTTGATGACTCATTGCTGATAGCCCAAAAAAATAGAGGCGAAAACCACAAAAAACAAAAAACAAAAACAAAAAAAAAAAAAAATGCGTGTAACGTCTTTACACTTTTTTTTCTTCTTCTCCCGACCACTCGCTGACAGGACAACGCCTCAACGAAGCCGCGAAGAGACACCTTCTGAAATAAACAGTAAAAAAAGAAACAATATCCGGCGCTGAATATGAGTGCATGTTTCCGCCGTCGCTTCGATAGATCGTTACTCCGCCGCTCGTTACCTTGGGTCACATATCGCCTGTCTTCGAAAACTATTTCCATCGGATAAGAAAGAGGACAAGTACAGGTAGGAGATAGCTGGGAGGACGACAAGTACGGGTAACAGATGAGGACGATAAGAAAATGGGGATGGAAGAGAGAGAGGCAAGAGAGAAAACAGAGTAAAGAGAGATTTAAGTCATCGCCGCGTCGACGGAAAGGATCGTTAGCAATACATTCCGAGGCATACTTTTAGCATGCTAGAAGATAAAGTTTTTTTCTGCTTCACAATGTCTCCACATTTCCATATATATCAAGATTTTCAATAACATGCTATGGGAACGCACAGCGAAGAATTCAGCTCATACTTTACATAAATCGATTCTCCTAAGGAAACAAGAAAGCCCGGCCACTTCACAATCCTCTCCCAATGCATTATTCATGTATATGGGCCGATGGGTCCGTGAACGAGTCTCCGGTCAGATAAATCTGCATATTTTTTCCACCGCGAGGGCGACCGTCGCTGGCTACTGACAGCCTTCGCATAAGAGGGACATCGCCGCTTGCCATTAGCCACGCGTGAGTCAATTTTGAGTGCCCAGTGCTCTTCCTTGCCTTTGTGGTGGAATTTCTTTCTGTTTTACCGCTGGGTTTGACAAGAATTAAGCAGCTGATGACAATGAAAAAGTTCTTTAGATCTGTGTGCTCTGGACTGTTGTGAGGATGGTATTCAGCTCTACTTGATGGTGAGAGAAATTGTTTTGATCAGTAACCTAATCGTAATCAAGATTAGAACCATTTATCTGTATATGGGCAAAGTTGCACTGACTATACAGTTTTTACTATATAGTGTTTGTGTATGTTAATGTACAAATGTGTGTACAGTGCATATATATATATACATATATATACATATATATATATATATATATATATATATATATATATATATACCCATTCCACGAAATGGCTTCTGGTCCGTTTCCATTTCTGGCAGTATCTATCAAAGACCGCGGCAAGAAAACACATACAGGCAACCTGTATAATGTTAAAACTGTATGCACCTCACATGTCTATGCAAAATACGTGGAAATTGTTAGACAAATTATGAAGTGACTCTTTTTCGACGGAATGACTGATTTCTTATACTTCTCCAACGCTCATAAATGTCTAAACTCTTTAGCCCTCCATAGTATTATGCTTTAGTAGGAAAGTATCATAAGACGAAATGTTCCCCCCAAAAAGGCTTATTCGGAAACATTATCTCAATCTACTTATTCCGCTTTGGTAATCCAGACAAAGGTTACTCAGCGTTAAACATTCCAGAATTGGGGATTTCTTTTCTTTTCGCCTTTTCGCTATGCCTACTTCGTCACATCGCTTAATGCACTAAACATGGTGAAATATATATTTTGTTGACTTGAACCTTTTCATTCACATTTATTATTTTTTCTACGTTTGTTATAAGAAATACCTGGAATCATCACCTGATTTCGCCACCTGTATGGGATAGCGTGACCCGCCCTTTTCACACCCATTTGAAGATATACAGTTCGGCTTACTCATTTCAGCTTTTGGGATATTTTTGCGTGGATTAGACACACACACACACACACACACACACACACACACACACACACACACACACACACACACACACACATACACACATACACACACATCGCCACACATGTATGTAATTATATATATATATATATATCCATAGATATTCAAATGGAGGTATACTAATCACCCCTCTTATTGTATGAATGAGAACCATTATGCAAATTATTCGACTATACGTTTCTAATAGTTGTCTTTCGTTTATTGTGCTCTAATTTCGCTGGACGCCCAAGTAGGTGAGAGTTAAAACGCTAAAAGAAATTATTTACTTCAGTGAATCAGCGAAGACGAGCTAATTTGTACCTCTGCTTATCTACAGTTATATAAAAAACGGTAATTAAAGTTAACAAAAGAAGATCGTAATATGGCAACAGGAGAGTGTTGCCATTAGAATCTACAGCGATGATTTTAACTTCTCTTTCCTAAATTACCCGCTAAAAACGTATAAAATCCTTTCTTCTCGTTTTTTTCTATCAGATTTTCTTATTTTCTTCCTTTCTATGTTTTTTTGTCTTTTATAATTCTACATAATCGTAATATTTTCCTCCAGGCGTTCTAACCCTCCCCTTTTCTGTGGTTGATACCCCGTTACGCATATCCGCCCCCTTGTCTCTCCGTTGAGCGATTGTCTTTTGTTTCAAGAGCTTTTCTTAGGCCTGTTCATTCATTCGCTTTATAGTTTGGGACTGGAGATCGTCCTTTTTGAGTGTAATTGTTATTTATGAAGATTACGTTTTTTTGTTGTTGTTATATGTATTTGGTAATTTACGTTTTTTTTTTTTTTTCATATAGCATTCCTTGTCTTCTCGTTGGCAACTGGTTGTCATAAAACGTACGCCAAAACGCAAACACACACACACACACACACACACAAACGCACACGCACATACACACACCCATAGGAATAAGTTACAAATGAGTTTACAACACGGTAAACATTCTTATTCAAGTTGAATTCAAACACTTTTTTTTTATTCTTCGTATTTCACCACTTTTAACGCATTTCACTGTGACAAATAGTAGAAAGTTATGAATTTGTGTTTTTACGATGATGATATAATGGAACGCATGAAATAAACATCTTATATTATTATTTAGTCTCATTCATGCCTTTTTTTTCTTCATTCTAGCTTGGGTGAGAAAGTGAACAGGTTCAACAGAGTTAGGCGTAAAATGAACAGCTCGAGTTCAAGGGCACAATAGTATTTTTTTCTCCGCATAATTAACTACAGTAATTGCACGTGGCTTCGGTATTTTAAAAATAGTTTTGAAAAATCTATTTGGGAAATAGGTCACACTGCAAGAATTCAAGATTTTGAATTAGAAGTAACACGGAATATGGAACAAATGAACACACACACACACACACACACACACACACACACACACACACACACACACAAAACGCTCCATCACCCCACTCCGCCTCGCACAACCTGCACCTCAGCCTCCGTTCGCCCGTTGCAGGTCAGACCCTCGCCTGCCTCCCTTACAGGTCCTGGCAGCCAAGAGCGAGAGGGTCAGACAAACCAATTCTCTCTCTTCCTCTTATCCCCCCATCTTCGTTTCTCTCTCGGTTTTTAAGTAACTTATTGAATACGCTATTTCAGCAGCTCCGCCATTGTAAACGTTGTGGGTATAAATATGTTTAATATGTCTGTTTCTTTGGTTGCATATCTGTTTGCATGTTGTGAAGGAGAGGGAAATAGAAGGAGAGAGGGAGAGGGAGTGGGAGAAGGAGTGGGAGAAGGAGTGGGAGAGGGAGAGAGGGAGAGGGAGAGGGAGAGGGAAAGGGAGAGAGAGAGAGAGAGAGAGAGAGAGAGAGAGAGAGAGAGAGAGAGAGAGAGAGAGAGAGAGAGAGAGAGAGAGAGAGGGAGAGAGAGGGAGAGAGAGAGAGAGGGGGAGAGAGAGGGAGAGAGAGGGAGAGAGACGGAGAGAGAGGAGAGAGAGAGAGAGAGGGAGAGAGAGAGGGAGAGAGAGAGGGGGAGAGATAGATAGATAGATAGATAGAGGGAGAGGGGAGAGAGAGAAAGAGGGAGAGAGAGAAAGAGGGAGAGAGAGAAAGAGGGAGAGACAGAAAGAGGGAGAGAGAGAAAGAGGGAGAGAGAGAAAGAGGGAAGAGAGAGAGAGAGAGAGAAAGAGAGAGAGAGAGAGAGAGAGAGAGAGAGAGAGAGAGAGAGAGAGAGAGAGAGAGAGAGAGAGAGAGAGAGAGAGAGAGAGCGAGCGAGCGAGCAAGCGACAGAGAGAAGGGGAGGGGAGAGAGATTAAAGAGAAAGAGAAAGAAAGAGAGAGATAGAAAGAGAAAGAGATAGAGAGAGTCTAGAACGGACAACATAAAAAAAATGATGACCTACGCACTACCAGCAAAAAAAAAAAAAAAAAAAAAAAAAAAACAGGAGACAGCAGACCGTTACCTAAAACCACACCTGATCAACAACGCCAGGTGTGTCTTTGCACTTTTTTCTGTGCGATACATCATTGACTGTGTAGGTTTCTGTCTCATATTTATGTTATTTTTCTCTCTCTCTTTTCTTGTTTTCTCTCTCCCTCTCCTTCCCTCCTCCCCCCCCCCCTCTCTCTCTCTCTCTCTTTTACTCTTTCTGTTCCTTCCTATCCCCACCCGCCTCTCTTTCCCTCTTTCTCTCGCTCTGCTCCTCACCCCTCTGACTCTGTCTCACATACACATGTATATGTGTATATATGTATTTTACACACACACACACACAGACACACACACACACACACACACACACACACACACACACATGTATATATATGTATGTATGTATGTACTTATATGCAATATATACTAAAGACAACCACACACACACACACACACACACACACAATCACACACACACACACACACACACACACACACACACGCACACATATATGTATGCGTGTGTATGTGATTCATAATGGCTTGGAATTATCATCTGATCTCGCCACCTGTATGGGATAGCGTGACCCGCCCTTTTCACAACCATTTCAAGATATACGGTTCAGCATGCTCATTTCAGTTTCCGGGCTCTTTTTGCTTGAATTAGACTGATTTGTTTAATATGATACTCTCTCTCTCTCTCTCTCTCTCTCTCTCTCTCTCTCTCTCTCTCTCTCTCTCTCTCTCTCTCTCTCACACACACACACACACACACACACACACACACACACACTCACACATATATAAGAGAGAGAGATAGAGACAGAGAGAGAGAGAGAGAGAGAGAGAGAGAGAGAGAAAGAGAGAAAGAGAGAGAGAGAGAAAGAGAGAGAGAGAGAGAGAAGATAGAGAGAAAGATAAAGAGAGAGAGGGATAGGGAGTATAAATCACACACACAGGCCATTTAAGAGAGTGAGCAAGCGAAAATTTTAATGGTCGCCGGGGGTGAACTTAAACTAGGCCAAAAGAGGGTTAATAAACCTCTTCAAGACTGATACGAAATGGTGTCCAGGGTTAGCTGTAAAGTGGATAACGGTGCTCACGGCGATAACTATGATAACGACGATAATATTAATAACCTGATGACTCATAATGGTTGAACTTATAATGAAAATGACGCTGTGGATTATCATAATGACAGTGCAGAAATTATATCGGTGATTAATATACAATAAAGGGCGAAGATCATTAGAATATGGAGGCAATAACAGAACCAATAACGATCATTATAGTAATAATATACTTGGTTAATAATAATAATGATAGTGACAATAGTAATAATGATTATAATATTATAAATCATGATAATAATAATAGTGAAAACAAAAAAGTATAGTAATGAAAGTGATAACAATGATAATAACGATAATAACAAAATTAATGCTAATAAAGTTTATAATGATTAAACTAATAACAAAATAAACAGCCAAAAGTCTGAAAAATATATAAAATCAAAGATAATGACATAATTTGGATTCTGGAACAATTCATTCTCGTTCATACCTTAGCTACGAGGACTAATGATGATTAACGAACGGAAATGACATAATTGTAGTCAACCTAACATTTCCTTCCTCCCCCCCCCCCCAAAAAAAAAAAAAAAGTATAGTCGATTTTTTATCTTATCGTATCCTTTAACAAAATTATAATTAGTTATCTTTTGTAAGGTATCTTGAAACAAGAGTATAAGATTATGTTGAGAATATAGATGAAATGTGAGTAACGATAGGGAGAGAGCTAATTCGAAAGGGTTAATAGGAAGAACAAATCAATATGCTATACATTAAGGTCATATAGCACTAAACAATTCCGGGATGTTGATGGGGAATGTGTGTATGTGTGTGTGTGTGTGTGTGTGTGTGTGTGTGTGTGTGTGTGTGTGTGTGTGGGTGGGTGGGTGGGTGGGTGGGTGGGTGTGTGTGTGAGATGTCTGTCTAACTGTTCAGAATGTAAGAACGGAATATAAAAAAAGTCAACACCTATATTAGAATCGTAATGTGATATGATATAAAATATTCTACATCTAAGGCTAAGAAATCTCTCTCACAGTTGGTTATTATGGAAAAAGATAAACATTTTCACAGGATAGTCATTCTCTAGCAACAAAACGATATTGAAAATGTACACTGCTGACTTAGGTAACAACGTTGAGTATAAACTTTAATATTAAAATGCTTTCATATCAGTATGGCCATGGCTTACAAGAACGAGGCTCAAGTTTATCTTTCGTATGCCTAAGCTTTCAGTTAGAACATTTCGATGTGTCATGAACAGGCAACAACAACAACAGTTTTTATTATACCATTTATGCTTTATGCTTTCAGGCATGTTCAGGCCTCCAAAAGTGTTCCGTGACGATTGAGATACGATTGTTTTTTTCTCAAATAAATTCATATGTCTTTTAAATTGTAAGGAACATCAGTTAAAAATTGGGATCTTCAAAACATTTAAATAATTGCGACGTTCGAAACCGGTGTTGATACACGCATTTTCAATTGATTTCGATAGTCTTTTCCGTCGTTTTATTTTCATCTTTTTAAGATATCAATCACTTACAACTTGTATGTATTGCTACTTCCCAATGCAATATCAGTAAAACAGTGACTAATAATTTAATACGATTTAAAAATGAAATCAGATTCGTCAACTCGAGTACGTTTCATAGGTGGAGTGAAGTGTGGCGAGTGAGGACTAACGACACTTGGGGCTCTTGATAATTAAATTAATTATGATGCGAAATGAAATAGTTTACCATTCGATGGTATTTGGTTTCATTTTCTATGAAGTGTTCAGGGTAAACTATTTAAAATATTAGGTGTTTGACAGCAATTGTTTCATTCGGATGAAGAACCTATCCATGAAATATAACTGCACACACACACACACACACACACACACACACACACACACACACACACACACACACACACACACACACACACACACACACACACACATATGTATATAATATATATATGTATATATACACACATGTATATATACAAACATGTATATATATACATGCATATATATGTACACATATAAATATGAATATATATATATATAAATATGAGTGTATATATACATATAAATATGAGTGTATATATACATATACATATTCATATACACATGTACATATACATATATAATAAAATAAAAGAAATAGAAAAAAAAAACGATAAGATATATACGGAAATATACTTTTAAAAATATAAAAAAAGAAAAGTAGCTGAGCGAGCAACGTAGCACTATTTTCGCCCGAGGTAAGTGGACATTTTACCCGTGCCTGATGCCCCCCCCCCCCCCCCCCCCCCCGTTCGTCACGAACGTAATTGGCTGCACGCTGGGAACTGTATCATTGTGTAGTGTATAACAAAATTATACGCTATTTTTTTTTATTTTTTTATCTTATATCTTTTCCAATTGTTCGCGTGGTGAACACTTTTAACTTTAACGACAGGACTCGAGGCTGGGGAAAAAAAATGGGGTATGAAAAGTTTGGTGCGGGTATTTTGGGTCTGCCTTGTCTTTTTTCTTCCTTCCTTTCTCCTCCTCTCTTTCTGTCTCTTTCTCTTCTTTCCTCCTATCGGTTCTTTACTCTCACGTTATCTTTCTTTCATTTCGTTTACTTTATGATCTCTCTCTTCCCCTCCTCCTCTTTCTTTTTTCTCCTCTATGTATTATGTTCTCTCTCTCTTTTCCTCCCCTTGCCCTTTCTCTCTTTTTTCCTTCCCCCACTTCCCTCACTCTCCATGTTTCTTATCTCTGTCTCCCTCTCCCTTCCCCCACTTATCTATTCCTCCATGTCTCATATCTCCCTCCATCTTCCTCTCTACCTCCCTTCTGCCCTTCCCCCACCTCTCTCTCTTTCTCACTTCATATATATTTAATTTCAACATTCTTTGAATTCTCCACTAGATTCGTCTGCTTGCATGACTGCATGCCCAGGCGGGGCCGCTGACCTGGCACCTGAAACGCGAGATGGAAGGAATCCATGTGTCTCGTTAAGCTAGGGCGCACGCAAAGGTGTTTAGAGTCCGTGTTGGACCATGAAATAAATGAACAATTCAGC
>NC_061858.1:27642714-27647714 GCF_019202785.1 Penaeus chinensis
GTCATACTGGAAAAGCTTGAAGTCCAGTTCGTAACGTGTGTAAAGCTGTGACATCTGATGACGTGTTAATTCCTTGTAATATTGCTTTGCCAGCTGAGACGATGAAGCGCCGTTTAGATGGACCCAGCTGGTTCTATTCTGAAAAAAAAAAAAAAAATGAAGATATTGACAATGTTTATTTTTTCCCCTGATGCATCAAGCATTATTATTATCATTTGTCATTATCATTATTATCATTATGATAATAATTATGATAATTACGTAATTATCATTATTATTATTATTATCATTATTTATATTATTACTATTGTTATTATTATTATCATTATTACTATTATTATTATTATTATTATTATTATTATTATTATTATTATTATTATTATGATTGTTATTATTATTACTGTTATCATCATCATCATCATCATCATCATCATCATCATCATCATCATCATCACCATCATTATTACTATTACCATCGTCATTATTAAAATCATCACTATTATTATCATTATCATCATTCCAACCACCACCATCATCACTATTCAAAAGCCATGCTACCCATTATGCAAATCACACCAACTAACCCTGAGTTCGTCGAGATGAGACAGTGTAATGAGGAACTGCTCGTCCTTTTCCATGCTTTCGAGTTTCATGATGACGGTGTAGTCGAAGTGACAGACGTTGCAGTGAGCCCAGTAGGGTGTCCAGCATTTAACCTGGAGGAGGAAGAGAAGGAGAGTTATTCTCTCTCGTTTTGTTTCTTGTTTATTTTGTGTGTGTGTGTAGGGGGGGGGGTGTTTGTGTGGGGTGGGGGGGTGGGGGGGGTGCGTGTGTGTGTGCGTGTGTGTGTGTGTGGGTGGGTGTCGGTGGGTAGGTGGGTGGCTGTGTGTGTGTGGGTGTGTGTGTGTGTGTATGTGTGTGTGGGTGTGTGTGTGTGTGTATGTGTGTGTGCGTGTGTGTGTTTGCTTGTCTGTTTTTTTCATTGTTGCTGGATTTTGTTTTTGTTTTTTGCTGTTTGTAGCTGTTTTTTGTTTCGCTTATTTGAGTTTCAATATGTTTGTTTGTCTGTCTTTCTTCCTTTTTTAGGCTGTTATTTCTTTCTTTCTGGTCTAAGTCTATGTGTATGTACGTTTCTTTCTTTCTTTCTTTCTTTCTCTCTCTCTCTCTCTCTCTCTCTCTCTATCTTTCTCTCTCTATATATGTATATATATACATATACATACATATATATCCCAGACTTTCTCCCTCCCTCTCCTTCCCTCCCTCTCCTTTCCTTCCCTCCCTCTCCCTCCCTTCTACCCTCTCTCTCTCCTTCTCATTCCCCGCACCACAACCCCTTCAACCCTTCAGCACTAACGTTTTCCCTCCACTCGGCAGCGCTCGACAAATTCTCCGTGGAGTCGATCACGTGTTGTACGAACTCTGGGAAGGTCGGACTGGGCGAGGCATTAGCACTGGGACCCTTCCGGTATTTAGATACTATGTACGCCTGGAGCTCCTTAAACTTGAATTTCTTGGGACGTGGGTTTGGTTTGGCTATCTTGTCGCGGTAGGCGGACAGGAGTCTAAGGGCGAAACGTTTGGGTGGAAAAGGTTTTTGTTTTAATGTTTGAGGGAAAAGCGTTTTTTTTTTTTTTTTTTTTTTTTTTTTTTTTTGAAAGTTTGAGGAGGAAACGTTATTTTTTTTTCTTTTAAAGTTTGAGGGATTTTTTTTTCAAAAGTTTGAGGAGGAAACGTTATTTTTTAAAAGTTTGAGGGAATTTTTTTTTTTCAATTTGAGGAGGAAACGTTTTTTTTTTTTTTGAATGTTTGAGGAGGAAATGTTTTTTTTTTTTTTTTTTTTAGTTTGAGGAGGAAACGTTTATTTATTACCCCTAATTAGCTTCTAATTAGGGGTATTGTTAGATTGATAATAAAAGTAGTAAGGAAGGAATGATAGTGATAGACAGAATAATGTTTCTAATACTATTACTACTACTACTAATGGGAGTAATCATTTTTATCATCATTGTGATTTAATACTGATACTGAATTTAATATCAATAGGAATAATAGTAACAAAACTATAAAAAAAAAACAAAAAAAAAAACAGAAATCAAAAAAGCAACAACAAAAAAATAACTAATCAACACAGCTACAATGACAAACAAACACAACTCATACATCGCAAGAAATGTTTAAAAAATACCTATAAACAAAAAACAAAAAAACAAAAAAATCATGACGTCCCATGATAACAGAGGTCATTAAAGGTCAACTGTACCCACCTGGTAAACGGGTGCCTGACAATGATGACCCTGGCACTCTCCCTCAGTGCCTGGTCCCTCTCCTCGAGCGTGGGGGGGCTGCTATACATCTCGAAGGCCGTGTTGTGGTTTGCTCCATATTTCGGCTGGTGGGGGGGGTAGGGGGGGGAGGGAGAAAGAGGGAGGGGAAGGGGGGAAGGGGAGTTTTAAGCCTCGATGTGTTACTGTGTGCCTTGCTCTGCCTGGGTGTATATTTTTCTTTAATTTCTGTATTGCCGGTTTTGTCTGTCTGTCTGTCTTTCTGTATGTATGTCTGTCTGTCTGTTTGTTTGACTCCCGTCTCTTTTTCTCACTCTCTTTTTCTATCGCTCTTCGTTATTGTTAGTTTATATGTTAGTCTATCTGTCTATCTGTCTGCATCTCTCTTCATTTCTGTTAATATATCTGCCTTACTCTCTGTCTGTCTCAGTCTTTGTCTGTTTGTTTCTCTCCCTCTCCCTCTCTCTATCTCTCTCTGTGTGTGTGTGTGTGTATGTGTGTGTGTGTGTGTGTGTACATATGTATATGCATAGACATGTGCATGTGCATGTATAATATGCACTCCCACACACACACATACATACATACATACACACATACACACACACGCACACACGCGCGCGCGCGGGCAAATATCTATATATATATATGTACTTATACATATACATATATATATATATACATATATGAATATACATATACATACATATGTATATGTATATATATACATATACATATATATATTTATATATGTATATATAGAAAGAGAGAGAGAGAGAGAGAATGTCCACATATACGACCATTTCTAGACTGTCCTACAACAGCTTATACCTATTCACAATAACCAACCTCAATGAATAAATATGCCATTAACCCCAAACATTTTATCTATTTATTTATCATTTTTATCCCCGAACGCCCTCTATCGACCACCACGCACCACCCTCTTCCCCCCGACATGAACACCTAAGGGAACGCACCAGAAATCTCCTTTTTTCTCGCCTCTCCTCCGGAAGGTCATCGGGAATCTTCGGGTTGTCCTCGTTGAAGCGGGCGAGGCGGAGGAAGTTCCTGAGCCAGGTGGTGGAAGCGACCTGGCCGAGCGGACATGCGGGATACGAGGGCGATGTTTATTCATGTATGTATGAAGGTTTATATACGTACATAGATCCATACGTACATATATATATATATATATAGATATATAGATATATAAATTTACCTATCAATCTATCTATCTACACAGAGTCACACACACGCATATATATGTGTGTGTGTGTGTGTGTGTGTGCATGTGCATGTGCATGTGCATGTATGATATGCACACACACACACACACACACACACTCACACACTCACACACTCACACACACACACACACACACACACACACACACACACACACACACACACACACACACACACACACACACATGAAACACGTACCTTGTAAATCGGACACCACACGATGCTCGGCGTGTGCTTCAGATCCCAGATGAAATGGCCGGCCTCGAGCGCGCCCTGGGTGGCCGGCCTCGCCTGGCACACTCGAGCCACCGCGCGCGCGCGCTCAGCCAACACGCCCGCGCGGTTCTCCAGAATGACGCGGGCCTGCGAGGAACGGGCCGCGGGTGGGTCTCGGTGCACAGGTGTAAGTGGACACAGACATGCATAAACGCACACACATACGCACACGCATGCACACACACATGCACTCACACAAGCACACACACACATACACGCATATATATATATATATATATATATATATATATATATATATATATATATGCATATATATATACACACACACATATATATATACATGTAAATAAATATTTATGTGTAAATAAATATATATGTACATATATTTATTAATTCATGCATATATATAGATATAAATTCATATGCATATGCAATATGAATATACTTTTGATTTTTGTAAGAAAGAAAATGTGATCTGATACAGAACAGAAAGAATATAGAATAATGTTGCGAATATTTGTTTTAGGCGTATGCTCCCAAACTTTATTTACGATACTAGACCATATATCAGAAAGAAAATATATCGAGGATAATAAAGTTTGCACAAAATATTGCCTTCAAAATAAATATAAATCGAGATGATTACTTAAAACTTTCCATTCTACAAGTTCGCGAAGCACGAGCATGTATAGACGAAATGTAATACCAATAAGTGAACGAAGTATCATGAACTAAAAGGTATTCGATTCGACTTTGTTTATTACTCACGGCGGGGAGAGATAACGCGTGCCCTACGTTGCTGCATTATCATGGGTACAAATAACGTTCATGCGTCCAATTATGCTCGAACAGATTTTACGCGCTGCTAAAAGGGGAAGGATTTTTCTTTGGATTCTGTACTGATTCATTGGTGGATTCTATTTCGTATGAGAAAAAAAATTGACATTGTTTTTGCTACGTATGTAAAAATATGCATTCAGTTAGGTGAAGAAATGTGTACAGTAATAATAAAACTGCAATCATTTAGTCACAAGAATATCTTCGAAACTAAAGACAGAACGATAGTAGCAAGAGAGAGAGAGAGAGAGAGAGAGAGAGAGGAGAGAGAGAGAGAGAGAGAGAGAGAGAGAGAGAGGGAGAGGAGAGAGAGAGAGAGAGAGAGAGAGAGAGGAGAGAGAGAGAGAGAGAGAGAGAGAGAGAGAGAGAGAGAGAGAGAGGAGAGGAGAGAGA
>NC_061858.1:27657714-27665214 GCF_019202785.1 Penaeus chinensis
CGTGTTACGGCAGATGCGTTATAGTTGCCCTGAGGGCTACATGTGGGAGATCATATCTCCAGGTGTGGGCAAGTGTGTGGAGGACCATGGAGATAGAGACTCTGACTCTGCCTTCGGTCAGTGCGAAATTCCTAGCGGCTTCTGTTAAGGCTGGTATTTAATTCATCGAGGTTAATTTTGGTTAAAACGGTCTCACTTTATAAGATTGTGTATATGGATAACTACCTGCTAATCTTTTTTTGTTTAATGTACAGAACATTAACGTTATCCAGTCACCAAAAGAGTGGATTGGGGCCAGGCCTCTACTTCGAAGGGTCTTGAATAAAACTACAAATTTTAGTAACTTCTTATTCATTCCTATTTTAAGTAACCACCGGTATGAAGCAAGACTTCCAAAATTACTATTTGGATTATTTTAAAGAACCTTGCATCTCTATACATTTCATTGTAGCTATTTTCATGCCCCTTGACACCTGAATACTTGGTGTAGAGAAACTCCCCCTCCTGCATTTTTTTAACATTAAAGAATTGGTATCTGGCATACATGCTGGGTTTTTGACACTAAATCGTGTAAATAAAGCTTGCTTTAGTGAATTGAGCCTTAATCATCTGGGGGCTCTGCCCCATGGCAGAACTATTCTAAACGTGCACTTGCTGAAAAGTACAACGGCAACATGAGACTTCATAGATTCTTATCTTGACTCCCTCTTCCCCCCCCACACCCGTTTCTACAGATACCACTTAAAAAGTTTTTGATCTTGTTTATCTTCGTGATGATGGCTAAAGCTATCTTCTCTGGGAGGGGGGGGGGGGGGGGGCTCGCCTGCCTCGTATGAACTGAAGCAGAATTGACAAAGGGCCATTTACCCTTGATCTCCTGTTTACCAACTGGTAAAATTAATTTCCCTAGACATTACCTCTTTAAATTTACATTGGTATGGAATCCATCCCTGCTAGACCATCTCCACAAATGCCCTGTGCCCAAACAATTGATCATCGATCAAACTTCATATTAGTGAGTGGAAATTGTGGTGGCTCCCATAATTTGACTTTGCTTCCTTGTCTTCATGTGAACTTGATAGGTTATTCACTCCCTACTCCAATATAGTTCACTTTACCACTCCCTCCCAAATGTTCCTACACTTAATTGTAAATTCCCTACCTCATTCCTTCCCCATACCAATCTTTTTTCTTTTTGGGCCCATTTCTAAACCCTGTCAAATCTTTACTGCAGCCCCCAACACTTTCCCATCTCCCTCCCTGCACTACCTGCAGCAGACTAAATGCTCCACCCCTTCTACCACATGTGCCTCCCTCTACCTTTGCTTCCCCCCTAGCTCCTTCCCCTTCATTCTTCAATTTCCATTGGTCAGTTCTAGACCACTTTACCCTAGTAAGCAATTTCCAGTCTCTATCCTACTTCATGTGTACCACTTCCTAATCCCCCATTCTGGTGCTTTGATATAACCGACTGCCATTCTTTCACTTCACTCTACCATTCCTAACCCTCCATACCCTTTCTCATCCATTTCAGATTATACGATGTTTCACAGGTACAGTGAAACGGCTGCCTATCCAGCCATTCCTCAAACCTCAAGACCTTGTACCTTGTACCTTTTTAAATGTTTTCCATAGTGGAACTCTAATTGCACCAAAGGGCTGCACTCGTAACTTGCAGCCTAGAACAGTTATTGCTACAAATGAGGCACCCTTAATCAACTATCAGCCCTTGCATCCTCTAAAAGGAGCATCTGCACATCTCGATTACATCTACATCTACATCGGGTTCAGCTGTCCGGTATTGGATCCATAAACTATTAGACAAACATCTCCCCCATCCTCCATATTCGAGTTCCTCTCTGATCCTCCAAGTCCTTAATGAACTAGGTGCCTATTTCAGCCTGGTTAGTAGTGGGTCTTTGCCCTCGAGCTATGGCTCTATTTTCAACACTGCTAATGCCTTGATGTAAACATGGCTGTTCCCCAAAAAAAACATTTATGATGGGTGTTCCTGTATGCCAAATGCAGTCAATGTGTAAATTGAGTATTAAAAAAAAATCGGTGACTTGCATAAATTTAGTAAATTTAAAAAGGTCTTTAAATACTTCCCTGACAATCGTTGGGATCGGTGCCGCTAATCCCAATTTTTGGAGTAAATCATTTGCCGAACCATTTGAATGGTTACAATGATGTACTATACACCAAATGTAAACACTAAAGGCAAGAGGTGATAAGTTGATTTGCTACATGTATAGCAGTTCAGGAAGGTAGGGATTAACAAGGGCAGTTTGTCCCCGGGGGTTGCAAAGATGACCATAACCTTGTACCCTTTTGATAGTACCTACCTTAACTTCATCAAATTGAGTCGTGAGGTAAAGAATCTAGACCAGGAGAATTTAGTGCAAGGACTTTATCCCCCCCTATTTTTCTGGTCATGTGGCTGAATACATGAAGTGTGGTTGGTATATGGATAGTGGTATAGCTTGTATGCCTGTGCATTGCAGGATATTCCATGTCGCTGGGCAAAATCAGATAACCTGGCATGAGAACCAGGTCTGTATCTAAGACAAGGGCACTAGTAGAATGTATGAACTTTGATAACGAGTTAAGTACAGGTTTTAAGGCAAAGGAGTGTATACAGTTCTGTAGTAAGTACACTGGATTCAGATGGGAGGGGGTATTTGAAAGTGCAAGTTGGGAAGATGCTAAATCGGCATCGGAGGTAGATTTGGGGCCATCTGTGTAAACAAGGAATAAATGGAGACACGGTCAAGGAAATGGGCAAGGAGGACAAAGTGGGAGGTCTGATTCTGGCGAGTCGGGGGAGGAGCAAATACGGGGGTAAGGTACAAGCCCTGGAGGAATGGAATACAGAAAATGAAGAGGTTGGAGATGGGGAAAGTAGTAATGGGGATGGGGAAAGTAGTAATGGGAGGGGAGGGTATCTCTAAATATAGAGGATTAGTGGAGAAGCAAAGGTAGGAAGCAGGGACCATGGGATGGATAGTTTGGCAAGGGAAAAGTTGGTGTTATCTAGCATAGCGAAGGTATGACAGAGCATGCTTGCCTCAGTGTACAGGATCTCAGACTGGTGGAGGGGAAGGTGCCTAGGGCTAATGGTTAAAAGCAAAATGTGCTAGACATCAAAGGTCATGTAGCACTATAGTTAATGTTAGTGAAGGATGGTTGGGTTAGTGATTAGTTGTTAAAGCTGGGTTAAGGAATTGGTGAGTGAATGGGTTAGGGTCAGATGAGGTAATGTAAAGGGGTTAGATCAAGTGAAGGATATATATGCGTTTGAGGAAGGAAAACAGGTTGTCAAAGCAGAAAGTGAGATTCTGATAAGTTGGGATGTCTATGTAGGGAGGACGTGGGCATGACAATAGAATGTGGGACTGAAAGCGGAACATTCGGAAACCGCAAATGTTCCAATGAAGAATAGTTATACTTTAGTTGATTTACTGACAAAAATTGCAGTGCGTGTTGGAGAATTTGAAGGGGAAGGTGCTAGAGGTAAAGAATGAGGTTGGGGAGGTGGTGGTGTATCAGGAGGGGTGTCGGGAGGTAGAGGGTCTGGGGAAGAGGGTACTTGTGACATGAGGGATTCACGTGTATCCAGGAGGGAGTGGAAGGGATAGAGGGGATGGTGGGAGGGTTAATATAGGTGGGGTGGAGTCGGGGGGGGAATGGGTTTTGTTGGGATGGGGTAGGAGAATTAGGTGTAGGGAGAATATGAGGAGGATGGATATCGGCAGTCACTTTGAGTGTGGAGGGAGCGGGTGTTGTAGAATTTGAAGGTGGATGAGTATTAGTTTGGGACTCGATTATGTAGTTCTGGATATCTTCAAGAGCTTCTGTAGTGGAGTTGGTTGGGGAGTTTTGTGAGATAAAGGTTTTCTTGTGAGGGGGGGAAGAGAAGTCTGGTGTCTGAAAAATAGGGGCAAAGGAAGGTGGAGGTGATTGTGAAGTAGGGGAAGAGGGGGTGGAACGTTTATTCTGTCTGCTGCGGGTAGTGCGGGGAGGGAGAGGGGAAGGTGTTGGAGCTGTAGTAGAGATTGGGGTGTCTGGGTTTAGGATGGCAAAAGAATTTGACTGGGGAAGGTAGGAGGTAGAAGAGGGGAAGTTAGATGGAGAGGGGTTGGGTTTAGGAGAGGGTGTAGGAGCTTGGGAGGTAGGAGGATTGGCAGAGTGAGCGACATTACTGGAGTAGGGGGTAAGAGAAAAGCCTTGTCGACGTGCTTCCTGTCTGGCTTCACATAGAGTGAGTCCAAGTCTGAATCTGAGAGTTGCTACCTCAGACTCAAAATTGTAGGTGGGGCAGCCTTTATAAAATACATTATGGGGGCCGCCACAGTTTGCACATGTGCGTGATTGTGCAGAGCAATTTGATCGAGTATGGCCAGGTTGGGCACATAGCGGGCATCTGGCTGTTGAATGACAGTGTTTGGCTGGGTGTCCTAAACGCCAACAATTTTGGCTTGACAAGGAGGAGGTTGGTATGGTCGGACAGGTAGGGATTCCCCACCTATGTAAACAAAGGGAAGGTCATGTCTACGGAAAGTAATTTTGGCAATGTTGATGCATTTCTTATGATTTCCTCTAGGAGGAATGGAGTAGCATTGTACATATGTTGCATCATAGTCTGTGAGACAAGCGAGTAAGTCCTCTCCACAATCTGACCATTCTTTGTCATAGATTGGGCAATCTGTTGGGGAGATAGACAGTTCCGGTGCAAGTATTGAGGGTTGGATGAGGTTCTGTAGGGATGGGATTACCACATAGATCAGTTAGTTTTGTTAATGCTATAGCTTGCTTTTCAGTTACTGTGACGAGACGGGAGTAGTCGGGTCGGCTACGGAAAGAGACTTTGCCTACTTGTTTTTGGAGGCATTGTTGGAAGAGGAGGGTGTTTTGAGAGTAGGGAGCTGTGGGAGGGATCACGAAAAATCGAGGGCCAGGTATGGCAGGGGAATACTGTGCCCATGGTTCCTTCAGGCCGTTCAGGACTGACAAAGTCAGCCTTTCATCCTTTCAGCACGGCTCTCACACCTTAGGAGGTGGATAGTAGAAGGGATTGGTGAAGAAACTGAAACGAAAAGTATAAGTGGGAAAAAAAGACTATGCAAAATTAGTGGAGTCGATGGCTGAGTCCCAAGGTTGAGGAGTTCCCCATCATTGGGTTTCAGTCTTCGTCTCCTAAGCCCCCCCCACGACAACAACGGGCAAAGGATTGGGGGGGGGGGGGCTAGGGCTAAGTGAAGACCAGTGGTGGATTGTCAAGATGAGCAAGAAGGGAAGTTGAAGCAGCAGATATTCATCCATAATCGAGAATGGAGAGGATCAAGGTAACACGAAGATATTTTTTTTTTTTTTTTTTTTTTTTTTTGCCCCAGGATATAGGGGAAAGTAAGAATTGGAGGCGGCAACAAGCCTTTTCTTTAATGTGTAAAAGATATGGTCTCCAAGACAATTTGTAGTAAAAAAATGCCAAGCAATTTGTTAGAGGAATAATATTGGAGTGGAGTGCCATGTAAGAAGGGTGGAGGTTGGACCTACACGTGCACAAGAAAAAGAACTTTGATGTGGAAAACCAAAAGCCATGGTTAGTGGCCCAGGAAGATACTGATATTGCAGACTGAAAGAAATGGAGATTTGGTGTGGACGTGTCAGAGGCAAAGATGGTTAAATCAATGATCGGGCTCGTGGTGGTTAATGGCAAGAATGAAGTCATTTTGACTAAGTGCTGAGCAGAATTCCACAATCGTTTCCTCAGTTTGAAGGCATCCCACAAGGCAGGCAATTTTGACCTTGAAAGTGCATTTGAAGAGGAAATACTATAGACCCATGCAGTGTATGCCTAAGGAGTAACATTCAATCGTCCTGTCATATGCCTATTTAGGTCAAAGAATAGATCCATGGTGTGCAAATGGAGATGTAATGTCTTGAAATGAGCAAGGGGATCAGCTGTACTATTGAGGGAGGGTACCCATTTTAACAGCTTTCAAGGAGGATGAAAACTCGCAAACGTGAAGGAAAATTTCCTACATCCATATGTGGTTGAAAATAAAAGGATAGAAAGGAAGATGCAAGTTGTCAGAGCTTACGGTAGTGAATACTGTCGGCTTTCACGAGTGTTACAGCACGACTAAGGCAGCATTGCATTCAGAGGGAGAAAAGGGAGCATTATAGTACTCGGCAGAGAAGTTTAAGATTGAGGTGCGATCCTTGGTCTTGATGGAAGAGATGTCGAGAAAGGCGAGACCCACTACTAACCAGGCTGAAATAGGCACCTAGTTCATTAAGGACTTGGAGGATCAGAGAGGAACTCGAATATGGAGGATGGGGGAGATGTTTGTCTAATAGTTTATGGATCCAATACCGGACAGCTGAACCCGATGTAGATGTAATCGAGACTTGCAGATGCTCCTTTTAGAGGATGCAAGGGCTGATAGTTGATTAAGGGTGCCTCATTTGTAGCAATAACTGTTCTAGGCTGCAAGTTACGAGTGCAGCCCTTTGGTGCAATTAGAGTTCCACTATGGAAAACATTTAAAAAGGTACAAGGTACAAGGTCTTGAGGTTTGAGGAATGGCTGGATAGGCAGCCGTTTCACTGTACCTGTGAAACATCGTATAATCTGAAATGGATGAGAAAGGGTATGGAGGGTTAGGAATGGTAGAGTGAAGTGAAAGAATGGCAGTCGGTTATATCAAAGCACCAGAATGGGGGATTAGGAAGTGGTACACATGAAGTAGGATAGAGACTGGAAATTGCTTACTAAGGTAAAGTGGTCTAGAACTGACCAATGGAAATTGAAGAATGAAGGGGAAGGAGCTAGGGGGGAAGCAAAGGTAGAGGGAGGCACATGTGGTAGAAGGGGTGGAGCATTTAGTCTGCTGCAGGTAGTGCAGGGAGGGAGATGGGAAAGTGTTGGGGGCTGCAGTAAAGATTTGAGTGACAGGGTTTAGAAATGGGCCCAAAAAGAACAAAAAGATTGGTATGGGGAAGGAATGAGGTAGGGAATTTACAATTAAGTGTAGGAACATTTGGGAGGGAGTGGTAAAGTGAACTATATTGGAGTAGGGAGTGAATAACCTATCAAGTTCACATGAAGACAAGGAAGCAAAGTCAAATTATGGGAGCCACCACAATTTCCACTCACTAATATGAAGTTTGATCGATGATCAATTGTTTGGGCACAGGGCATTTGTGGAGATGGTCTAGCAGGGATGGATTCCATACCAATGTAAATTTAAAGAGGTAATTTCTAGGGAAATTAATTTTACCAGTTGGTAAACAGGAGATCAAGGGTAAATGGCCCTTTGTCAATTCTGCTTCAGTTCATACGAGGCAGGCGAGCCCCCCCCCCCCCCCCCCTCCCAGAGAAGATAGCTTTAGCCATCATCACGAAGATAAACAAGATCAAAAACTTTTTAAGTGGTATCTGTAGAAACGGGTGTGGGGGGAAGAGGGAGTCAAGATAAGAATCTATGAAGTCTC
>NC_061858.1:27680921-27695921 GCF_019202785.1 Penaeus chinensis
GGCGTGTTACGGCAGATGCGTTACAGCTGCCCTGAGGGCTACATGTGGGAGATCATATCTCCAGGTGTGGGCAAGTGTGTGGAGGACCATGGAGATAGAGACTCTGACTCTGCCTTCGGTCAGTGCGAAATTCCTAGCGACTTGTGTCAAGGTTAGTATATTAACATTTAGTTTTTTCTTAGGAAAAGGAACCGGCCAGGATTTCTAACATTTAGGGCTTGTAGACTTAGGGTTAACTTCGTGCAACTTACCCTTTTTTCTTTTCAGCTACATAAACGGAAGCTGTCCATGCTGTGAGGGCGACCTTGTCGCAACCCCACTGAGTGGATTAGGGGCCAGGCCCTACTTCGATGTCTAAAATAAAATGTTTAACTTTTCTTAGACTTGTACATATCCCCATGTTTAAAAATCCTAGTGAGGATTTTGCGCAAATGGTATAAGTTGGTCAACTAAAGTACTATATCAATTCGTGCTGTCTTGATTAAAGATTAATGGGGTATCTCTTTAAAGAACCGAAAGAATAGGTCTTATCTAATCTAGACCGAGTAATATTAATACACTAAGTCGGAAGTGAAGACAGATTCTAGGAATAAAAGTGACAGTAGGCAAATTGCTTGCACCTCGGCATTGATCGTAACAAAGCTTAATATTAATTGGCTTCCAAGAACCTAGCTTAGCCATGCAAGACTAGGGACTTGCATTATACCAAGATTAAATCCCAATAAATTGGCAGGCATAATCTTTCGTAGTGCTTCTGTTGTACCTTGAACAGACATGGTATATAAACCCTGCTTTGACACCTGCCCTTGCAAAAACGCGCATTTTCTCTCCATCCCCCCTTTTGTCAGCTGGTTCTTGCCTCCTTGTCACCACATTACCATGACTTTTCTGGTATATTAATGCGCAAACCTTACTGAAACCTCTCTACTTAGGGTCTGGCTCAAAAGCCCTACCCTACAGCTATTATACTAAACGGACATTGCACGTTTTCGGTAAGATGAATGTCCTGGTGAGCCATGGGCACGGCACTTCCGTCTAATCATTATCCCTCATAAGATGGAATCTCCCAGCATGCTCGACTTGCCATAACCAGAAAAGATTTTGAATTCCTTAGAGGTTCGCCTACACCAGGTTCTTTTTTACCACGTCTTTGAACTGCTGCTACCCTCTTGCACAATTCCCATCCTCTTTTTTTGCCAGAGGATCACCCCAAAAATCACACAAACCCCATATAAAACGGTGTAAACCCGTACTTGCCAGATGCCATCTATTAGGCATAGTCTAACATTATTTGATTGTTTCATGACCGGTTTATCTACCGTCCATTATATGAAAAAGCACACGCTATATTAATGAAGGTATTTGAGGGACGTAAATGCCGACGTATTACGGTTCAAATTCTAATGACACAAAATTTACCGTGTCTGGTTTTTATATCTATTCTTTGATGTAATTCTTTTCTTGGTCATAACTTTATCACCTGAATTGGAAACTGACTTAAGATGTATGAATTTCCAAGTCAACATAGCTTAGCCTTGAGTAAAGTTAGTATCATAATTACCAAAAGGTTCATTATTTTTATTTGCATGCTCGATTGCATTTTCCGTTCCCACTTGAATGTGAATGTTTGCAATCACCATTAATTCTGTCGGTTAAATGTCACCACCTGCTATTGTGAATGTTGCAATTATTAGTAACTGTCATTATGATTAGCATACTAGAATTTAGTAGCGTTCTTGATACCTAGACATGTTTTATATTACTATTTTAGTTTTGATCAGTAATGTCATATATTAATTTTGGCTCCAATTTGTATGACTTTAGTGTTAATGTATTCAAGTCTTTTTATGAAGATAGTAATCTAAGAAAATTATTTTAAATTCTTATGTATGAATAAGAATAAAGTAAAACCCAACACGCTATTGTCATCCATTTATTTATTGGCCACATATAGTTTATTTACTTTTTTTTATTTTTAGAATGTTGACGCCGATGCCTTTTACAAGTGCCCGGGCTCCAACGTACTTTACCATTTTTGGAATGTTTGGGATTCCTCGTGATATAAGAATATTTGCTTTTACATTCTTTCCTAATTCGTTGTCTTCTCGTTTCTCTTATCTTTGGTAATTTTTTTTTTTTTTCCTACGTCTTTTCAAATATCTTTTGTGCCGAGAATAACACTTGCGTTAGTTGATAGATTTAGATTTTATGATTCGATTCGTATTTTTTTATACATCGGCTGACAATTAATTCAAGCAATGATGCACATGAAAGAAAATCCCGGATAATGAGATATCTTATTCATTGCTGTTAGGACAAAAAACTCTTCCTGGCCATTACAAAATATGCTAGGTTGATTAAACAGTGTATGGTTTTAAATAAAGGTGATAACATGATAAGTCCTGTTTATAACTAAGATAATAGAATAAGAAAAATGATAAACGAATATCGAAAAAGAAACAGAACAAAAAATGCAGATGAAATTACATATACTATAAAGAGTAATCCTTGTTTGATTTTTTTTTCTTTATCCATATTAAATATGTTCTCTGAATAAAAGACACTTTCGTTTCCTTTGTAAATCAGGTGGCTCTTTATTGTATATTAGAAACTATTTTGAGCTGCGTCGTGTCTGAAACGAAGTTCTTTCTTTCTTTGTTGGATTTCTTGGCTATCAACCAGCGGCATGTGGCCAAGGTTATTAAGCCAATGGATCCTATTTATTCTATCAATCTATATAAGGTCATAAAGTTTTCTCTGAAAGTGATTACTTTACTGATATTTTTTTCTTCGTCTAATAGGATATTTTCTATTGTGAGTGGCATGTGTTTTATTCTGAAATAATTTTTAATGGATGGTCTAATTTGGTATTGGTGGCAGGATATTAGGATGTGTTCTATTGTTAAAGGGTTTGTGCAATGGGGGCACTGTGGAGGGAATCTTTTTTCAATGTAGGGAGTGAGGTGGGTGAGTCTTGTGGCGTTGAGTCTCAGGCGTGCCAACACCACCTCCTCCCTTCTGTTTTTTTCTGTGGGCTGTAGCCCACAGTTCTGTTTTCTTTTTTCTTTTTTTTTCTTTTTTTTTGTGAGTTGGAGGTTGGTCCACTCACTTTGCCACAGATGTATTTTTGCTTTTATAAGACACAAAACACCTGAGATCTGTACGAACTATGGTAGTGTCCAGATCGCCAGTTGACCCGGCTAGTTTGTCAGCCTGTTTTTTACCATGGATACCAGAGTGACCTGGTACCCATATTAGCTTGATTGATTTGTTGGCACCATGTAACTTACGAATAATATTACCCAGCAATTCATTTTTAGTGGTTTCTAAGGATTTAATAGCTTTAAGTGAACTTAATGAATCTGAAAAAATAACTATTCTATCGTGGGTCGTCGATAGTGCAAAATCAATGGCTTTATCAATGGCAAAGAGTTCAGCAAGAAAAATCGATGTATGATTCGGAAGTCTAAACTTTAGTTCACATTCAGTCGACCATACACCCACACCCACACACTCATCTATCTTGGAGCCGTCGGTATATATATGAAAAAAAGATAGATGTTTAATAAGGATCTCTCTGAACCTCTGGCGTACCTCACCCTCCGGTGCCATGGCCTTGGCTGACGGAAGCCAGGCTTCCAAGATAGCAAAATTGGGTGTTTCCCATGGTGCTATATTTGACTTAACCAGGGTATCGATGGTAGACAGATCTATACCGACTTTCTCGACGAGGTCGTGGAGTCTCGTGGCAAAAAGCCCAGTGCCTCCATTGCCATTAGGGTGGCTCGGGTCTCGAGCCACCTTTGCGGGATAGGTCAGTGCTAACTGGCCGCGTCTGAGTCGGAGGGGAGGTACTCTTGACTCCACCTCAAGACGCTCGATCCGAGTACATTTCAGGGCTCCAAGACACACACGCAAACAAGCATTCTGCACAGCATCCAAACCTTTCAAACTTGTTTTCGATTCCGAGCCATACACGATTGACCCATAATCTACTTTAGACCTAATCAGGGCTTTATATACCATTAGCAAAGACTGTATATCAGCTCCCCATTTATTTCCAGAAATGCACTTTAATAAATTTAGTGCTCTTTGACATTTATTCTGTAACTGACCAATGTGGTCTTTCAAATTGAGTCTACTATCAAAAAGTAGCCCAAGAAATCTTGCAGAATTTTGAATAGGTATTGGGTGGTTGTCTAGAGTTAGCCTGATGTTTGGCTTCCTCCCATGTGAAAAAACTACCCCAATACTCTTTCTAGTGGAAAACTTAAAACCCCACTGGAGGCCCCAGTTATGAATCATATCCAGTGCCAATTGGATGCAATTTGCTGAGAATTCAGCATTATTGCTGGAGTGCCATAATGCACAATCATCAGCGTACAGTGAGTATTTAAGATTCCAAGGAGGAGCTGGTAAGATGTCATTTATCATACATAGAAATAATGTAGGTGACAAGACACTTCCTTGTGGAACCCCGTTTGCCTGGACAAAAATGTCCGAAAAAGGGACATTGTCAGAAAACAATTTGACAGAAAACGTTCTGTCAGAAATGAATTTTTTAATAAAACAAGGCAAGTTTCCACGTAATCCGAAAGCATAAAGTTTTCTGAGTAGGCCATATCGCCATGTCATGTCGAAGGCTTTTTCTATATCTAAAAATACTGAAATAAAAAATTCTTGTTTGGCAATTGTCTCTTGAATATGACGAGAGTTTGGCGCCCCTTTTGGAAGCAGCACTGCTCGTCAACTAGCAAATTACTGGAATTTAAAAAATGCAATAGCCTACTATTAACAATTCTTTCCATGACCTTGCATAAGCAACTTGTCAACGCAATTGGGCGGTAGGAGATGGCAAATCTGGGATTACCCCCTCCTTTCAATTTGGGAATGATGTGGGCGAAGTGCCATGAGTTTGGAAAAGTGTGGCTTTTCCAAATTTCATTGTACACTTCTAGCAACTTAATCATGTCATCATGATTAAGATGCTTCATCATCTCATATCGAATCTCATCGGGGCCTGGGGATGTTCCTCTACAGGCTTCTAGGGCTCGGACAAGCTCATCCATTGTAAGATCTTTATTATAATTAAAGTCATCTCCTGTGGCAAAGTGAATTGGTTGCAGCTCAGCCGCTTCCTTGATGGGCAGGAATGTGTGATGGTAGTTTGCTGAGCTGCTTGTATGAGAGAACTGCCTGGCGAGTGCATTAGCGATGTCTCTAGGTGAATCCAAATTGTTACCCTCTTCTATGATGTTAATTTTGAATGATGTTTTTTTCTTATTTATCTTATTAATGGTGGACCAAACCTCTGATATTTTTGTATTGCTGTTTATTGTAGAGACAAAGCTTCGCCAGGAATCTCTTTTTGCTTGTCTTATTACTCTACGAGCCCTAGCTCTTGCTTGTTTGTAATTGCAAAAGTTCTCATTTGTGATGTTATTTTGGAAAAGCCTGTAGGCCTTATTGCGTCGGCACAGCGCCCTGCGGCAATCTGGTGTCCACCATGGAACTCTATGCTTAACGCTATCTGTCGAAGTTTTAGGAATAGATAGCAAAGCTGCTTCTATAATCGAATTCTGAATATTGTTTACTTTATCATCAATGATAAAAATAGGAAGATGATCGCTTCCCAACGAGTCGTCAATGGTATGCCACAGGCACTTGGCTGCTACTGATGAAGAGACCAGTGATAAGTCTATAAAGCTCAAATTCCCGGTATTATTGTCCACCCGCGTGGGACTACCATCATTCAGAAGGACTAAATCAGACTCGTCAATCAGCTTAACTACTTGCTTACCTCTACCATCCATCCGTAGGGGACCCCATAACGTATGATGAGCATTAAAATCACCTAAAATTACTTTATTTTGTGGCAGACGTTCCTGAAGAGCAAAAAGCTCATCATAGATTATCACTTTATCAGGCGGACAATAAACTGAACATATAGCCAGATACGTGCCATTAATTTTTACTTTGCATGCGACAAACTCCAAAGTAGAATCAATAGTCACTTCTGTAAAAGGGAGGTTTTGGTGGATGTACATGGCGACTCCGCCTCCACCCCTACCCTCACGATCCTTCCGACATAATTGGTAGTTCCTGAGCGATACGACCTCGTCAGAGACGAAGTTTGTCAAATGAGTTTCTTGGAGAACTATAATATCGGGAGCATAGGACGAGGCTAATAATTTAAGGTCATTTACTTTAGATCTAATAAGTGCCTTGTCCACCAGTTTTTATTTTCTTTTTATGGGAGGGAGGCGCCTCCTCTCCCTCGCTTCCCGGGGACCTCTCACGGGATGGTTTGGAGACAGAAGCCTCCATATCCTGCACCTCCTGGCGAGGGAGACGACTGACAGACTGTGACCTGCTTCTCTCTCGAGAAACCGATCGCGATCACAGGAGTAGCCCGGACGGGAAGGTGCGCTCCGGACTGTGATTCGGTATCAGCTTCCTTAAGATGTTTTGGCTGGGTTGATGCAGCCATTTGATCAAGCAATTTAGTCAACTGATAAACTTTAATGTTCAAATCCTTAACCGTTTGTTTCAACTCAGCAATTTCCTTATCCTTGGCTGCAAGCTGCTGACTGACATCACTTGCACTAGGAGTGTTGTTAGTAACTGCTGCAGCATAGGAAGTATCGGGTTTGTGTGTCAAACTTTCCACTTTCCTCTTAGCTTCAGTATAACTAACTTCATGCTTTCTCATATATGCTAATGTCTCAGTCTCCTTCTTCATGATGCTGCACTCGGCAGATCCTGAATGATGGGGACCTCCACAGTTAGCACATTTGGAATTTTGGCTAGTACATGTGATGGTGTCATGGGCTTCAGCACATTTACGGCAAATAAATTTAGATGAATCTTTGTCAATACATCTTAATGAGGTGTGTCCGAATTTTTGGCATCTATTACAATGCATTGGCTTTTGGACATAGGGTCTTACTTGAACACGTTCATAACCGACGCTGACATATTCAGGGATTTTATTCAAAGCAAAGGTAAAAAAACACAGTCCAGTTTTCGTTCCTACATTCCCGTCCTTCTTGGTCATACAATGAACGTCCACTACGTTTTGGTCCTTCATACTCTCAAGAATTTCACTTTCTTCCATCGTCCTCAAATCCCTGTGAAAGATAATTCCCTTACAGGTATTTGGGCCATTAGGAATAGTTACTCTTGCTCGAAGATCACGAATTTGCGTCAGCTTAAGTAAATCCTTAATCTGGGAGTTGTATTGTACTTCTACAAGGAGGCTTCCATCAAAATCGCCGTCAACTTGGCCATCAAGGACCTTTTTGAATGATAAAGGGGTTCACGTTCAAAAGCGACTGATTTTCGTTCACGCATTTTACATTCGCGAACCTTGCATTCTGGGTGGGGATTTTGAAAGTTGGTCGTCTCGTCTTGTCATTAGTGGGGGTACCATTGTTCGTAGTCAGAGAGTGATCATGAGTCGCCCCTCCTCCTTGAGGAGGAGAAGGGGTAGCCAGGGAGTCATTCATTCTGGGTATCGGACCAGGTCCGACCCCTTTGCTCAAAATCGTAGTCCTGAAGGGACAAAAACCTCTTAACTGTTGTTATCAACCTAACTGCAATAGCTAAGAGAGTGAATCAGTTTTTCGTCCTCTACCCCCCCAGTGGAAGCCTGGTTGCGTTCTCCAGTACCACAGAGGGATCGAGTTATGTGTGGGACACTTCCTTACCGCCGAACTTGCCTAGGCGAAGGACGGTAATTCAATGCCAACCCCCAAGCGAATACGGGAGTTCACGAGGAACTCCGGTAGGCTCAGGAAAGTCACATTATAAGGAAAAGAATTCAGGACCAAAGAAAAAGTGCGCCCAAATGACGCCCCAGATTACTGGGCCTCCCTACCCAGGGGTCAAAGCCACAAGGGCTACCCTGGTGTAGAAGAGAGCTGCGGGTCTGGGGTGGGGTGCTGACTACGCCTACTGTAGCCTCGTGTCACCTGTAAAAACAAAGCACTGAAGGTGCTGGCAAAGCACAATGATGGTTCTGTAATTACAGGTTTTACTTTACTCCAATTTACTTTAGAAAAAAACTCAGGAACAACAACGTCAAGCGGGACGAGAGGCACCGGGCTCCAGGGTAGCTCAAGTGGCACAAGACTTTGTTTTTGTTGTTACTGCGTTATAAACTTGGTGTTGCCTCATCAAGAGTTCATACACGAGTTGTTTTCCTTCATATTCGGCAACGCTTCTGATAAGACTTTGCGGTCATCACTATCATTATTAGTAATCCGTTTAGGAGATTTCGATGTAAGACGACGATCGACTACAGATTTTGGAACCAGACAAAATTCTTTAATTTTCTTCGTGTTAAATAAGGGCATAGAACGCGTTTACAGCGAGCGGAAGCAAGATAGAGAGAATATTCCCACCTCACATGATGAGAGATTTTTTTTTTTTTTTTTTTGAGCAATGTTCGTTTAAGGGATACTGTCTTAATTGCCTCTCAATATCTCTTTATTTTTTTTTATTTTTTTTTTATATGCCTCTGTTATGTTTTTTATTAAAAAGTTTGAAAACACTTCAGCTATGCAACCAATTTGTTCTTTATTTAATTGCAATATAAAGTCAGAGCGTCGTTTTGGCTTCAGCAAACGAATAAGTTTTAACACATCGATGTGTCGCGGCGTGAGGGACTGCTTTTTCATGGTACGGGATGCATGTCATCAATTGTAATGTAAGAGTTAAATATGCCTGGATAACCGATCCAGTGAACGAGATACTCTCTCTGCTTCTTGGTTTTGTTCCAACGCGATGATAAAATCTTATATAGATAAGAGTTTGGCAGCGCAGTGGGAATGAGCTCCTCGCGGTAAAACGAGATAATACCCGATTAAGTTTTGCCGGCGTTTAATGTCGGATTTTATATATCTCCTCTGTATTTTGTGTTTCGTAATCTTTGCGAAATACGTCGGTGCGGGAACACGCAGAGATGCGTACGGTATCCCCTACTTTTAGGTTCTGATTGTGTGCTGATGAACGTCCTCTTTTATAGATCCGGTTAGCGATTAGGCGTACATTTGCCCGAAGAGTCGTTGCCACTTCGCCGATGTATAATGGCGATGCACCTCCATAGGTGTTGCACCTTTCAAACCCGCGTGCGCGCGCCCGTTGTAGGCCAATACGATGTTGGATTTCTTGGCTATCAACCAGCGGCATGTGGCCAAGGTTATTAAGCCAATGGATCCTATTTATTCTATCAATCTATATAAGGTCATAAAGTTTTGTCTCTTAGAAAAAGCGATTACTTTACTGACAATTCTTTCGTCATCTGATAATATACTTAATAATGTAAAATCTTTTTTTTTGTCGGAAATATTTTTTTAGTTTTTGTCTTTGGTTACTGTACTGATTGCAGACTATAAGGATATGGTTAAGGGTAAGGTTGGTGTTGCAAAGGGGACATTGTGGACTAATTTTTTTTTTCAATATAGGGAGTGAGGTGTGTCAATCTTGTAGCGTTGACCCTAAGGCAGGCCACACCACCTCCTCCTATCTTGCTTTCCTGTGGGATGTGTCCCACAGTTCTATATTTTGTCTGAATTTATTTGTCAGTTGCAGGGTGGTCCACTCAGTTTGCCACAGATGTATTTTTGCTTTTATAAGAGGCACAAAACACCTGAGATCTGTACGAACGATGTCAATGTCCAGATCGCCAGTTGACTCGTCTAATTTGTCAGCCTGTTCATTGCCATGGATAAGAGAGTGGCCTGGGACCCATATTAGCTTGATTGATTTGTTGGCACCATGTAACTGACGAGTGTTATTACCCAGGAGTTCATTTTTTACGGTTTCTAAGGATTTAATAGCTTTAAGAGAACTTAATAAATCTGAAAAAATAACTATATCGTGGGTCGTCGATAGTTTTATCAAAGGCAAAAAAAGTTCAGCAAGAAAGATCGATGTATGATTTGGCGGTCTGAACTTTAGTTCACATTCAGTCAACCATACACCCGCACCCACACACTCATCTGTCTTGGAGCCGTCGGTGTATATATATGAAAAAGGGGAGAGGTTTAATAAGGATCTCTCTGAACCTCTGGCGTACCTCCACCTCCGGCGCCATAGCCTTGGCTGATGGAAGCCAGGGTTTCATGATAGAAAAGTTGTGGGTTTCCCATGGTGCTATATTTGACTTAACCAGGGTATCGATGGCAGAGAGATCTATACCGACTTTCTCGACAAGGTCGTGGAGTCTAGTGCCTCCATTGCCATTAGGGTGGCTTGGGTCTCAAGCCACCTTTGCGGCATAGGTCAGTGCTAACTAGCTTCATCTGAGTCGGAGGAGAGGTACTCCTGACTCCACCTCAAAACATCTTTCGGACATTTTTGTTCAGGCAAACACAACGAAGTGTCTTGTCACCAACATTATTTCTATGTATAATAAATGATATCTTACCAGCTCCCCCTCGGAAACTAAAATACCCATGCGCGAATGATTGTGCATTATGGCATTCCAGCAGTAACTGGCACTGGATATGATTCATAACTGGGGCCTCCCGTGGGGTTTTAAGTTTTCCACTAGAAAGAGTATTGGGCTAATTGTTTCACATAGGAGGAAGCCGAACATCAGGCTAACTCTAGTCAATCTCCCAATACCTATTCAAAATTCTGTTAGATTACTTGGTCTACTCTATGATCGTAGACTTAATTGGAAAGACCACATTGGTCAGTTAAAGAATAAATGTGATATAGCACTAAATCTATTAAAATGCATATCTGGTAATAAATGGGGAGCTGATAGACAGTCTTTGCTAATGATAAATAAAGCCCTGATTAGGTCTAAAGTAGATTATAGGTCAATCATGTATGGCTCGGCATCGAACTCAAGCTTGAAAGGTTTGGATGCTGTGCAGAATGTTTGTTTGCATGTGTGTTCATCGTCGTCGTTGTCGTCGTCGTCGTTGATGCTGTCTTCGCTATCTTCGCTGTTACTATCTCCAAGCTTAATTCCTCTGTTGCGAACTCGTTCATGCTGATAACGGGAAGGACCTGGCTGTGGTGAGGGGGTTCTAGGGCGAGGGCGCGAGGGATCTGGTCGGGGCGACGGAGCTCTTTGACAGGTGAGAGGGTTTGGTTGCAGCAGAGCTCCGTCAACTTCAGGTTGAGGTGGTGAAGCTCCAGACGGTCCTGGGCGTGCATTCCCTGCAGTGAAGAAACTCATACCATTTTATCATTATAAAAAATCAGAATCGATATTGCTACTAATACCGTTAATACTTTCACAGAGGAGGCGATACTAATGTTTAGGCACAACAATTCCCTCCTTTTATATCGGAGGATGGGGGATCTATTTCGCCCGAGCTTACAATTATGTATATCTTAATTTGGTGATTGTGTGCGCTTCCAGTCTTGCAGGAATACCAATAGTATATGCAGAGTTATACAGCAAGTCTGTAGGGATTAATAACATTCATATAATTTGTATTAGTAATAAATAAACCAGTAATGTATAAATGTACAGGTAATATTATGCAACGGTAGAGACACCAGCAACATTCTAGGAGAGGGGGGGGAGGGGATCCTGCTCAGGCAGAGGAGAAAATAGGGAGGTTATTAATGTTCCTTGTCAGTTGACGCAGTTGACAGATGTAGATTTTTGGTTGGCGCCCGAATAAAATACTAAATATATGTTCTAGTTTTATGATCCTTTGATTGAGATGTCTAATAGTGTTTACAATAGTTACTTTCAATATATTGAATTGCCCAGTGCACAAATAAATTAATTATCCAGATGTGTTATGAACAATTATCATATGCATAAGTTACTTATTACATATGCACAAATATGATGGAGAACGAAAATAGGGTATTTGGGAATTCCCGAAGCTTACTTGTACCTGCTGTGACATGACGGCTAAGTGAGAAATTGGGTGATTGCTTACTACAGGTAAATTGATTATTCGAGATGTGACGTCTATGAACCCATCCCCTGTAGCCACTTTGTACGCAGTGGGAGGTCAATTACCTGAGTAGAAAGCTGTGGTACTTAGCCCCTAAAGGCACCCCCTCTCCTCCCCCCTTATTTACTGCTAGACAGGAAGGCAGGTATGCGGGTAGGCACATCCAAGGGATGCAGAAGAAGCGACATTTTTTTATAATTTTCTGAATCATTAAAAGCAATTGGCATTAAGTACATGACATTGGTGCGTTCACCACATGCCAATTATCTAGCTGGAATGTACAGGGCACAAGGTCATGTTACATCTTGTCACATAATTAGGTCACATGACCGGAATGGGGCGTGGTGGTATGCTTGTCCATTTATACACTACTACTATGGTAGGACATTTTATTCTAACACCTTAGTTTTAAGCATTAACCATTTTGAACCTTCATCCCTTCTGTCCACTGGTCCTCATTGATAATGCGTATTTACCCTCTTTGCTACAATACTTTACCATGGGGATCCCGGGGGGGTTGTTTCCCCTCCCCGTTTATTTCGGGCTCACCATGGCCAGCAATTGTATCCTAACGCTTGCCCCTTCATCAACTAGCCCATCTTAATTCAATTTCTCCTTTTCCGACCCCTGCTCTCCTTTGGCCATGGCTCCAGTTATACTATTACCCCCTCCTCAATATTTGCTGTCAACAATATCCATTCCGAATCGTCAACCCAGGTCATTACTCTCTAGAATCCTCCCCTTCCTCTTTCCCAACATCACCCACTTATCAATACCCAACCCTATTGTCCAGCTCCCCACACTATTGCCTCTTCCTCCTGCTTCCTCCTCTGCAGTTCTTTTGAATAGTTTTTTTTTGGCCCAGCTAAGTGGGATCAATTCTTATACATGTATATATACATACACATACATATATATACATACACATATATATATATATATATATATATATATATATATATACATACATATATATGTGTGTATATAACATATATATAAATATGTTATATATGTATATATAATATATCTATATATATGTTATATATGTATATATAACATATCTATATATATATGTTATATGTATATATAACATATTTATATATATGTTATATGTATATAACATATATGTATATATGTATATATATGTTATATGTATATATGTATAAATATGTTATATGTATATAACACATATATATCTATGTATATATATGTTATATGTATATAACATATATATATATATATATATATATATATATATGTATATATGTTATATGTATATAACATATATATATATATATATATATATGTATATATATGTTATGTGTATATAACATATATATATGGTATATGTATATAACACACATATATATATATATATATATATATATATATATATATATGTTATATGTATATAACATATATATATGTATATATATGTTATATGTATATAACATATATGTATATATATGTATATATATGATATATGTATATAACATATATATATATACATATATGTTATATGTATATAACATATATATATATATATTATATATATTTATATATATATATATATGTGTGTTATATGTATATAACATATATATATATATATATATATATATGTATATATATGTTATATGTATATAACATATATATATATGTATATGTATACCTATGTTATATGTATATAACATATATATATCTATATATATGTTATATGTATATAACATATATATATATATATGTATATATATGTTATATGTATATAACATATATATATGTATATATATGTTATATGTATAATATACATATATATATGCATATATATGTTATATGTATAATATACATATATATATATATGTTATATGTATAATATACATATATATATATATGTTATATGTATAATATACATATATATGTATATATATGTTATATGTGTAATATACATATATATGTATAATTTACATATATATATTCATATATATGTTATATGTATAATATACATATATATGTATATATATGTTATATGTATAGTATACATATATATATATGTTATATGTATAATATACATATATATATGTATATATATGTTATATGTATAATATACATATATATATGTAAATATATGTTATATGTATAATATACACATATATATATATGTATATATATATATATGTTATATGCATAATATACATATATATATATATATATATATATGTGTATAACAATCCTCCCTGACCTGGCCTCGAACCTAGGTCACTCCGGAGGGCCAGTACTAAACCAACCATGCCACACGACCCACTAAAAGGAGTGTGCAACTAGGATCTAACTAGCTTCCATAGACATTACCTATCTACTCATACATGAGTAATGATAGCGAGGTTTTACACACACTCCCCGTGGGCACTCGGTGGAAATTGATTTAGAAATACACCTATATCAATGCGGTATTGCATTATTCCATCTTTCATATATATATGTATATATATGTATATATATAAGTTATATGTATAATATACATATATATATATATATGTATATGTATAATATACATATATATATGTATATATATGTTATATGTATAATATACATATATATATGTATATATATGTTATATGTATAATATACATATATATATGTATATATATGTTATATGTATAATATACATATATATGTGTATATATAAGTTATATGTATAATATACATATATATATGTATATATATGTTATATGTATAATATACATATATATATGTATATATATGTTATATGTATAATATACATATATATATGTATATATGTTATATGTATAATATACATATATATATATATGTATATATATGTTATATGTATAATATACATATATATGTATATATATGTTATATGTATAATATACATATATATGTATATATATGTTATATGTATAATATACATATATATGTATATATATGTTATATGTATAACATATATATATACATATATACATATATATATATATGTTATATGTATAATATGCATATATATGTATATATATGTTAAATGTATAATATGCATATATATATATGTATA
>NC_061858.1:27703421-27718421 GCF_019202785.1 Penaeus chinensis
ATTTCGTAATTAGAAAAATTCCGCATAAACTTACATGAAGGTGATTTTCTTTCTACATTAAAATGTCTGACAATACACGAGTAATACCATCATAAAATCGAGTATTTACAGTAACTATGACATTTCTTACTCTGCGCAAATCGATGTCTGGTCCATATTACGGGCAAGAAGGAACTGAAGAATTGCGCGCGATTTTCAATATCAACAATGTTACCGCATGGACAGCGCACGAAACCTTTTGAAACTTTTATTCACTACCACATGCGCGTGACATCTGTCACGAGAGCCAATAGCATTACAGGAAATTGTATAAACCAATCACATGCCACCATTTGCGCCACACGTATGTATTATAGTGGGCAAGGAAAGCAAATATACCAATCTTTGCTCAAAATGGATCTCAGGTGCGTAGGTTTTGACCCGCATTATTAGTTATCTGATTATTTTGAAAAAAAAAAAAAAAAATATCGCTATAGAGTTCCTGAGGGCACACGGTGTTTTGCCAAGAGCGGTAAGTTGCCCGCATTGCGATTTACCTTGCAAATATCGTGAAGATCAACATATGTGGTATTGTGGCAGATGGAAAAAAATAGCAAAGACAAAACGGCGTAAAAGTTGCGTTTTCTCGACCAACGGTTACAATAGCACATCGCGAACCCTTTAAAGTAATTTTATTTGTGAATCATTGGCTACAAAAAACATTGGTATCACGCACAAATTATTAAATGTATTGGCATTTCTAAGCCAACTAGCGTAGATTGGAGGAGTTTTTGTTCTGAAGTAACCGAATATTGGTTACAAAATCAAAATTCAATAGGAGGTGCCGGTGTAATAGTTGAGATCGACGAGACGCTGCTCGTGCGCCGTAAGTATAATAGGGGCATACAGTTGAGCCAGGTGTGGGTCTTTGGGGGGTATTGAGCGTGTACGTAAAAAGAAATTCATTGTGCCATTGCTTGGCACTGACCGCAGTGCAGACACGCTCATACCCCTTATTAAGAAATATATCAAACCAGACAGTGTGATATACAGTGATGGATGGGCTGCCTACCGGAACACCTACATCATCATGGTTACAAACATCTGAGTATTAATCATTCTGAGAATTTTGTAGACCCAGACAACCCAGAAATACACACACAAAACGTAGAAAGGTTATGGAGGGACCTAAAGGAATGGGTCAAGCGGCCAGGTATTAGGGCCGTTTACATCAACCAATACCTGGCCCGCTATTTATTTATAAAATCTAATGAAACATCACTGATCCATTCCTTCTTTCTACAAGCGGCAGAGTTGTATCCGCCGCAAGGCGGGAAAGATAGAAATATCACCTGCCCCAGTCCCTCTGGATGTTTCATCTTCAGAGAGCGAGTGAAATCCGGTAAGAGTTCACACTTACCTGATTGCTTGTATGCATATAGTCCAAACGAAAACGTAATACAAAACAAATACCAATTTTTTGCGCACGTAAAGACAAATTTCTTCTGAAATAGCGATAATAAATTATTAATGTGTGAAACAGTAAGACAAGGACACCATGTATAACGACCAATTATTGACAACTTAGCGATTATGCGGTGTTACAGACTGAGAAATTCTAGCCAATGAAAACCTCAGGCAATGACGTCAGAGTTTTCTGACCAATCAAAAACCGTTTTTTTCGGAAAGCCCTGCCCTCGCCCATGGAAAACGTTCAGTGTGTATCTGTCCGGTGGCCAAGGAAGTGTAAGTGTGGGAAAAAACATAGAAGCCGGCAGAAATGTTTACAAATTGCGAAATACACCTATAACTGGAAATATTGCTACGCCGAGGACGTGTTATTGTAAAGCTTAATAACGGAGACGGGACGATATAAGTTAGTAAAATCTAAGTAACGTTTAACGAGAACCGGAAAAATCTACATAGTTATTGCACGAAGTACATTTCAAGTAATAAGCCAATTAATGTAATAAAAATGCATACTTTTAATAGGATAATAATACATGCATTATTAATACAAATTATTGCCGATTTGGCTATTGCAACCGACCGCAGTTGAATGGGTGTCGGCGCCGCGCGCGACGAAATCAGGCTAAAGCTTTCATATTTCCGCGGGACGAGCTGCGCGGCCTGAAGTCTCGCCACGGCCTCCGAATTATTTTCGGCTCAGGCAAAGGTCAATAAGTTCCATCTTACATTTTAAGACAAGTATAAGTATTGAACGGTTACTATATTTGACGGCAATCGCCACAAAGGTTGCAAGCTCTGTTACTAAAATGTATAAAGTCTTTTGTTCGAGAATAACATCCACGTCAATAGCGCTTTTTTGTCTTTGTATTTATTACCGCAGTCAATCGAAATGCCGTTATTTAAGGGACTATTAATAAAGTTTTATGTATAAATTTGAAACGGTCATCTAGAAACTTTCGAAACGCATTTTCATATTAAAGTTGATATTTTTCCAAACATTATTTGATTCATTTGTATTGTGCGTCAATCAGGCAAATTAATCCCGGATTTAACCGTAGAATTGTATACTGAAATTGCTTAGGTGAAACATGGCTCCTGCCCCCGTAGTTTCAGCAAACCTGATTTTAAGCTATTTATGTTTTTCTCTCTCTTTTTCTGTGTAAATCATGCTAATCCCCCCCCCCCCCTTATTACAGTGCGAAGCCTAATCTTGCACATGTTATCAACTTTGCCGTCGGGGAATAAAAGTTCCGCTGTTCATCATAGTCAAATGCGACGGAAAGCAACAGCATAACAGCGTTTAAACTACGAGGGGAGATTGCATTCCAAAAAGGTTTCGAAAGTCGGAGGTTGGTTGAGACTTTGAATTTTTTTTTAATGAAGTGACCTCGCCCTTTCTTGAGTCCCTTTGCTCCAACCTCTCCTGGCCAAAGACACTCCAGAAAGAACTTAATTAATTTTTTTTTTCACTATACTTTGAGTTTGCATTTTCCCGTAAATGCATACCAAAATATTACATGTTGCACAACTCGATCTTCCCGTAAATGAAAGGCTAAATCACTTTGTTTCTCTTATGTGTAAAGTACATAGTGTACTACAGATTATAATTCCTACAACATGAAGTGTGTATAGTGCTAAACTTAACTTCACTTTTAATGTATACAATTTAGAAATTAAGTATAACTTGACTAATATATGGGACATTTGGCACAGAATTTAAAATTTGACAAAGAACCTTGATTCTTTAACAATTTTGAATATCCAGACATGTATACATTTTTTTTTTTTTTTTTTTTAAATCAGCAGCACAAATACTGGCATGGCATTAAAGCGCTCTAATAGATATTTTCAAGTTTTACTCCTCCAATTTAAGCTTGCAAATATCTAGGCTGAAGAAAACTAGCAAGTTCGCCTTCTTTCAAAAGTTGCTCTTTTCTCCTAGAGTATAGTGTACAGTAGTAAATGTGAAACTGAACTAAAGATGCAATATTTTCCTCAGATGCTCATGGGAGTCTTGTGTGCCGTGGCTGAAGAGTAAGTAGAAAACTGAATTGATACTGGTATGCAGTATTTGCTATATAGAAGTGATTAGTCTTCCCATGTCTAAAATGTCTAAATTTTACAGACTCCATTGTCCAGGAGTGGGTAGGTTCCCTGATCCCAAATCATGTGGAGCTTACTATGACTGCACTCCAAACGATGCTGGTGACTATGATAAAACCAAGGATGACTGCAGAGGCTTTACATACGATACGACGACCAGAACTTGTACTGACAAATTGGCAAGTATTAGGTGAAGACTACATGTTTAGTAATTCAGAATTTTTAGAGGTTACAAAATTAAACTTTTTATTTTTTATTTTTAGTGCCCAGCGCGTAGCAAACGCGGTGTTACTCCAGACAATCATCCTTTTTCTCGTCTGTGTATGAATCGGCCTGATGGGTTCTTGTGTGCTAACTGCAAGACTATGATTGTGTGTGTTAAAGGGCAAGCTTTCACTCGTCGCTGCATCGACAATTTCTTCTGTTCCGAGATGCCCCAGTTTGGCGGGGGTGTTTGCTACCCAGGTGAACCTGTGGAATGTACCTGTGTAAAGGCGAACAACTTCATGGTGGACCTCTACGACCCTCAGAGGTTCTACTCTTGCAGGGATGTTGGATCAAAACCAATTGCCTACAAGTGCCCAGATGGTATGGTATTCGATGAATCGGATAGAGAATGTCGTTTCGCACATGATTTGCCATCATGTACCGTTCCCGGAAGCTTTGCTAAGCCAAGCAACTGCAGTGAATACTACACGTGCATTGCTGTGAAATATGGATGGGTGCAGAAACCCTTCACTTGCAGTGCAGGCACGGCTTTTAATTCTGTAAGTGGTATTTGTCAAAATCCTTGTGATTACCAGCATGTGTGTCTGCAAGAAGGACGTTACGCTGACCTTTTCAACAAGCGGAATTACTCTGAATGCTACATGTTGGATGGAAAGTTAAAACAAATGCGTTACCAATGCCCTGAAAAGTACAGGTGGGAGGTCCTGTCACCAGGTGTGGGCAGATGTATAGAAGACGATGGGAAAGACAGATCTAGCTCTGATGTCCCCTTCAGTGAATGCATAATACCAAATGGCATCTGTTGATTGGGTTTGATCAGACCTACAGACGTGCGTATAAACGTTAATTGTAAATATACTGTTATTTGTTAAGATGCATTTCTTTAATCCTTTTAGTATTAGGTACTATTAATATGCTGCAAATAAGACTAGAAATAGTTTATTGGACCTGCAGACATTTAAGCCTCCATTTCAACACTTAATCAACTGGGGTGCCTCCTCCACCTCTACAGGACTTTGTTAAAAAAAATTAAGGCCTGCCCAAACTAGAAATGATCTGATGGCACTCGGCTGGGACAGGTAAATTACGGCATAGGCAGACAAACTACTAGGAAATCCGAACAAACCACGAATGTAGTTTGAGCTTGTTGCTTATTAAAAATACCTCCCCCTAAACCAGTTTACAATATGGGGAGAATGGAGCTAATTGTAAATAACCCACTCAAATATCGGCAGCTCTTGTGGAACTACGAGAGAATCGTGGGGGGGGAGGGGGGGAAGCTTCAAAGACAAAGAACGGAGGTCTAAAGTAGATAACCCCCTGCCTAGGTCCTTGGACCTTGCTGTTATAGTTGTTTTTAGGTTGATTGAAACTGGACATCCTTGACATGTTTCGACTCCTGACCAGTCAGGAAATCCACAAACCTCGCTTTGCTTCGCCCTCGAGCCCTATGTTATGGCTATTATTTGAATGTGCTTGTCCTATTTTCTCAAATTTGTATAGAAAGGTGCAGCAAAAAGGGCAGAGGGGAGTGAGGGAGGATTAATTATGCGGTCAAGAGTATAACCGGTTTAGAATAACATGGAACTGAAAGGTTGGTCAAATGGATTAAAAGCAACATCGTGTTTTAGATGAAATAGAAATGCTCGTCTAAGCAAATCTAAGGAAACGTTTGTTAGAGATGAAAGTGGGATTCTACAAGGATGTCTTTAGGGTGAAGCTGGAATTACTACAAGTGGAAAAGGGGGGGGGGGGGGGTTAAGGAGATATAATCAGTTTCAAGAGAAGTATCAGGAGGGGGGGGGGGGGGTGATCCAGGAAAGGAAGGGGTGATGCAGATTAAGCAGGCTGTGTTGGTAGTGAGTGGCAGGAATGGATTTTGGAGGATCATGAAGATGGATATTGGCACTTTCTGAGAGATTGGGTATTGGAAGATGTATAATCATGGTATCTTGCATAATGTTCAAGTTTAATGCCAGCATTTCCGAAGTTGAGTTTTGGTTGAAGAGATGTTTGCGGCTAAAGCAGAGGGGAATGGTATATGTTTGGAAGGGGAAGGACGGTGAAAGGAGAACATGAATAGGAGAGTGGATGAAGGCAAAGTGGAGAATAATTGTGTAGGCATGTTATCTTGGTCAAGATTATATGGTCTTAAATGTCTTCAACTCTCCCCCCCCCCCTTACCTTGTTGCCGTGTGTGTGTGTGGGGGGGGGGGGGCTTAGGAGGCAAAGACTGAGGCCCAATTTGGGGATCACTCCTGCTTTGAACCTCAGCCCTTGCCTCTACTAATTTTGCTGGGTCTTTTCTTTTTCCTTTTCTTGATCTCCTTCGTCTGTCCACTTATCCAAATCGATTGCCCCTTTTCGCCACAATAGTTTACCTTTCTGCTGTGTAATCTTTGACATTCTGGTACATCTAATTTTGACCACTGAACCAAAAAAAAATTTACATTGGGGCTTTCCCCCCAAGCCCCACTTTATTGCAATATTTTGTATAACGGCCTTAGATGTTCACGTGGCAGAAAATTTTCAACAAACATGTCTTCGAGAGTTTCGAAGTTGGCTGGAGAGGTCTGAGAAACAAGTTTTCTTATGAGGGGGAGAAGGAGAGAGACGTTGGAGCGGCAGTGGGGGAGAGTGATGTAGGAGAGCATGTGATTGAATGTTGAGCTTGTCTAGTGTGGTGAGATGAGAGGAGGGAAAGTGGTAGGTATTGAGGTTTTTTTATTTATTCATTAGCGGCATACTAAAAATAGTGATAGGATGATGCTTGGGGGTACATCACCGGGTAAGGAAGTTTTTTGGTTTCTAAGGTAAGGTGAGGTTTCTGAATTCCCAGAATGATTAATGGTTAACACATATGTGCCATACATCAAAGGTCATATAGCATTATGATAAAATATTGTAAGAATGAGTTAACAATTAGGATAAAGTGTGTTATAAGTCAAAGGTTGCAGACCTGTGTAAAATAGTATGGTAGCGAAAAGGATAAAGAGGGGAGAGCAGATGGAGTACAGTGGGGATTTGTAAAAATGGAAGGGGATAAGGGTATAGTGATTAGGTCAGATGAAGAGTATCTGTGTGTGTGAGAAACTGCAAAAAAGCTGTTATAAAACGATCAGTGGGTAATATGGGTAGAAATGGTACTTGGAGAAGTAGGAGAATCCAGAGGATGAGATAATGGAACAGGGGAAGGTGGTGAAAATCAATAAGAATGTCAGGAGGGAAGGGATCCGGAGGACATGTGGCACAACTGTTGTGGAAGCATCAGGTGGGAGTGGTAAGGATAATGGGGAGGGAAGTGGAAATGGTTCACATGGAGGAGAGGATGGGGTGTTTTGATGGAGAGTGAGGAGGATAGGGTTGACTTGAGGATGATGGGGGATATCGGCAACTACATTTAATGTAGAGCAGATAGGAATAGAGGGTTTGGGGAGTGGATGAGGGAGTGGGACGTTCTCTCGGAAATGTTGGATGCCTTCAAGAGTCTCTGGAGGGGAGTTGGGGTGGGGAGGTCAGAGAAATAGTTGTGTGAAGAGGGGATGGATGTCAGAGGAGCAGAGGAAAAGGGTGTAGGACAGGATATGGTAGGAAAAGATGGGGCGAAAGAGGGGAGGGTAGGGGGGTAGGCATCAGGAAAGTGGTAGAGACTGGAGTATTTGGATTTAGACTAGAAAGGGAATTTGACTGAAGGAGAGAGAGGGTAGAGCTAGGATGGTTCTGGGTAGAGGGAAGAGATACTTAGGGAGATGCTGACATCTTGAGAAGATAGGAGGTATAGTATAGCACAGTACTATCACTATTTATATTTCTCTTGAAAATTTCTATCATACTGTGGCAAAAAGGGTAAAAATGAGTTAATGATTAGGATAAGTGGACAGAAGGACAAGGAGAAGAAGGAAAGGAAGGAGGAGGAGAAAAGACAAAACAATTTAGTTAAGGCAAGGGTTTAAATCCAATGGTTAATGGTTACAATGCAAAATGTGTTAGATACCAAAGGTCATATAGTACCATAGAAAGGTGTATTAGTGAAAAGGGTAAAGAGAGGGTTAATTAAATGTGCTACACATCGGGAGTCGTAAAGCAGTTCAGGAAGGTAGAAATTATTACATCAAAGCTGTCAAAGGAAGATGTGGGTAATTTTTCAAGGATATCCATAAGGTAAGGTAGGGATTGGGAAAGGAGAAAGGGGTTTGAGGGCCACAGTTTCTGAGAGAATGTCAGTAGGGAGAGAATCCAGGAAAGAGGTTTGGTGTGACAGAGGGGTCACATCGACGTGGAAGCAGGAGGGATAATGTCGGAGGAAGGGATGATAAAGTAGAGGGGGATAGGTTGTGTTGGGAGGGAGTGGGAGGAAGGGGTGTAAAGGGATCATGATTAGGATGATGGATGATGGATGTGGCAGTTTGAGTGTAGAAGGAATTGGAGTAGAAAGATTGGAGGATGGATGAAGTCTGAATCATGATCAGATACTTCTGAATGTCAGTTTCTACAGTGGAATCGGTTTTCTTATGGGGGGGGGGGAGAAGAGGGAACAGATGTTGGAGAGGATGGGGTTGAAGGTGGGATGGAGCATATAGCTTATTTTGTGCAAAGGATAGAGTGCGGAGGAAGAGGGTTAGGTACCAGGGAACTAGTGATTGGCGTGTCTGGAATAGTGGAGGGGACTTGGGTGTCTGGATATGACAAAAGAATTTGACTGGGAGAGGGAGGGGGTAGAAGGAAGAGATGCTAGGGGAGATGAAGAAACATCTTGGGAGGAAAGAGGAGGGGGAGAATGGTTATTCGAGTTGGGAAGTGAGAGAGAAACCTAGTTGATATGCTTCCTGTCTGGCTTAGTTAGTACCTGAGACTTGCCACTTCAGATTCAAACTCGTAGGTAGGGCAGTCCCTATAAAATACGTTATGGGAGCTGCCTCAATTAGCATACGTGCATGATTGTGCAGAGCAGTCTAATCGATTATGACCATAGACGGCACACACAGGGTATTAGGCTGTGGAATGGCAGTGTTTGGCAGGATGGCCTAGACGGCAACACTGACATTGATGGGGGGTGGGGGGAGGTTCAGACAGGGAGAGATTCTCCGCCAATGTAAACATTAAAATGGAGGTCATGTATTGATGCTGCATGAGGCAGGTGAGTAAGTCTTCTCTACAATCTGACCAATCCTTGATGCAGACAGGGCAGTTTGTTGGGGAGATGGAGACAATTCCTGAGCAAGTATTGAGCGTTGAATGAGGTTGGGCAAAAATGTAAATTCAGGTATGATAATGCTATAGCTTGGGATTCGTAACTGTGACACGGCAGGAACAGTTGGGGCTGCTACAGAAGGAAACTTTAGCTTCTAGCAATTCCTGCAAAAAGTAGGCAAACAGTATTCAAGATCAGAGTATTCAAGGCATCGGCGTCAACATTCTAAAAATAAAAAATAAACTGGCCAATAAATAAATTGATGACAATAGCGTGTTGGGTTTTACTTAATTCTTATTCATACAAACTAATTTTCGTAGATTACCATCTTCATAAAATTTAAGACTTACATAAATTAACAAGTCATACAAATTGGAGTCAATTAATATACAACTATTTTTTCGTTTTGATCAGTAAAGAACTGTAGGTATCAAGAACGCTACTAAATTCTAGTATGCAAATCATAATGACAATTAATAATTGCAACATTCACAATAGCAACAGAAAGTGCCAGTTTACCGACAGAATTATGGTGATTGCAAACATTCACATTCAAGTGGGAACGGAAAATGCAAACGAGCATGCAAATAAAAATGAACCTTTTTGGTAATTATGATACTAACTTTACTCAAGGCTAAGCTATGTTGACTCGGTAATTGATACATTGTCAATTTCCAATTCAGGTGATAAAATTAACCAAGAAGAATTACATCAACGAATCGAGATAAAAAACATACATGGTAAATTTGTCAGAATTTGAACCGCAATACGTCGGCATTTACGTCCCTCAAATACCTTTATTAATATAGCGTGTGCTTTTTCATATAATGGACGGAAGATAAACCGGTCATGAAACTAAATCAAATAGTGTTGGACTATGCCTAATAGATGGCATCTGGCAAGTACGGGTTTACACCGTTTTATATGGGGTTTGTGTGATTTTTGGGGCGATCCTCTGGCAAAAAGAGGATGGGAATTGTGCAAGAGGGTAGCAGCAGTTCAAAGACGGTCAAAAAGAACCTGGTGCAGGCGAACCTCTAAGGAATTCAAAATCTTTTCTGGTTATGGCAAGTCGAGCATGCTGGGAGATTCCATCTTTTGAGGGATAATGATTAGACGGGAGTGCCGTGCCCATGGCTCACCAGGACATTCATTTTACCGAAAACGTGCAATGTCCGTTTAGTATAATAGCTGTAGGGTAGGGATTTTGAGCCAGACCCTAAGTAGAGAGGGTTCAGTAAGGTTTGCGCATTAATATACCAGAAAAGTCATGGTAATGTGGTGACAAGGAGGCAAGAACCATTAAGCTGACAAAAGGGGGGGATGGAGAGTGAAAATATGCGTTTTTTTGCAAGGGCAGGTGTCAAAGCAGGGTTTATATACCATGTCTGTTCAAGGTACAACAGAAGCACTACGAAAGATTATGCCTGCCAAATTATTGGGATTTAATCTTGGTATAATGCAAGTCCCTAGTCTTGCATGGCTAAGCTAGGTTCTTGGAAGCCAATTAATATTAAGCTTTGTTACGATCAATGCCGAGGTGCAAGCAATTTGCCTACTGTTACTTTTATTCCTAGAATCCATCTTCACTTCCGACTTAGTGTATTAATATTACTCGGTCTAGATTAGACAAGACCTATTCTTTCGGTTCTTTAAAGAGATACCCCATTAATCTTTAATCAAGACAGCACGAATTGATATAGTACTTTAGTTGGCCAACTTATACCATTTGCGCAAAATCCTCACTAGGATTTTTAAACATGGGGATATGTACAAGTCTAAGAAAAGTTAAACATTTTATTTTAGACATCGAAGTAGGGCCTGGCCCCTAATCCACTCAGTGGGGTTGCGACAAGGTCGCCCTCACAGCATGGACCGCTTCCGTTTATGTAGCTGAAAAGAAAAAAGGGTAAGTTGCACGAAGTTAACCCTAAGTCTACAAGCCCTAAATGTTAGAAATCCTGGCCGGTTCCTTTTCCTAAGAAAAAACTAAATGTTCATATACTAACCTTGACACAAGTCGCTAGGAATTTCGCACTGACCGAAGGCAGAGTCAGAGTCTCTATCTCCATGGTCCTCCACACACTTGCCCACACCTGGAGATATGATCTCCCACATGTAGCCCTCAGGGCAACTATAACGCATCTGCCGTAACACGCCACCAAGCGTGTAGCATTCAAAGTAATTCTGCTTGTTCAGAAGGTCAGGGTATCGACCCTCCTGCTGGCAGACGAACTGGTACACGCAGGGATCTTCACATGCAGCCTTTTGTTCGTTGTACATCATGTCACTGGTGCACATGAATGACTTCTGCAGCCATCCACTGCGCAGGCTAATGCACGAGTAGTATTCAGTGCAGTCGCTTGGGTTGGCAAAGGTACCCGCCACCACGCATGGAGGCAGGCCACTTGCCGTCTGGCACTGTGCCGAGGCTTCATCGAACACCATACCATCTGGGCACTTGTAGCTCTCGGGGACGGAGCCCACATCCTTGCAAGAGAAGAACCTCTGAGGGTCGTAGGGGTCCACTCGGAACGTGTTGGCCGTTACGCAGGTGCAATTTACAGGTTCATTTGGGTAGCAGACAGCACCGCCAAACTGGGCCCTTTCCGAACAGAAGTGGTCCTCAATGCAGTGGCGAGTGAAGGCCTGTCCCTTCACACACTGGACCAAGGTCTTGCAGTTGGCGCAAATGAATTTGTCAGGTTGTTTCTCACACAGCTTCGAGTAAGGGTGGTTGTCTGCAGTAACGCTGCGTTCGTCTCTCGAAGCTCTGAAAAATATAACCATAATATATAGTGCATTATATTTACTATATACATAGCCAATTTACAGCTACACCTTGGTACTTACTCTTTGGCTGCTGCCAAGGCAAAGCCCAGGGCCAACTGAAAAGATTGAAATCAAGTTTTAGTGTGAATTTAGATTCAGGTAGGCCATTTTTATTTTCCGCTTTTACGAGGAAAGCAGGCAAATCAAGAAACTTTTAGGTCAAGTCTCGCTTGAGAGGGCTTTAAATTAGGTTTTATAGGAATATAGTATAGTTTTAATAAATAACTCATTTTAGGATTTAGACTAATATATTATATAGACACTTGCCAAGAAGGCTCACTTACTGTAATGAAATCTTGTAATTAAGCACACAATTCTAAATCCACTTTAAACTTTCAATATATTTATAGTTGAATATTTAATACAAGTATAGTTCAGGCGACCATTTGGTTAGAACCTTATCTTGGTATTTTCCTACAACTTAAAGTAACAACCTGTTAATATCTATAACAGAGTTAAACCCTACAAAACTAATAAAAAAATCAAATCTATACACATCTAAATCTATAGCTTAATATTTTTAGCGAACACAATTTCCCTACAAATTACATTTCAAACAATATAGTACTCACCACAACATAGTAAGTATTTGACCTCATTTTCGATCGATGTCTGACTACCAAACATTTTGTTGTCCTTTTATAGATGCTCATACAAGGACTTCTTAATTTATTGCGTGGCGCACATTTGCCACTCGGACGGACGCCCTCTAGGAACACTAAGCTTGTATAGAAAACGAGATTTTGTTTCGATTAGTAACTGCATTATATTATATATATATATATATATATATATATATATATATATATGTATATATATTTGTTTGTGTGTGTGCATGTGTGTATGTATTTTAATATATGTATGTATGCATACATATACATACATATACATATACATTTACACATATACATACATATACATATACATTTACACATATACATACATATACATATACATTTACACATATACATACATATACATATACATTTACACATATACATACATATACATATACATTTACACATATACATACATATATGTAGATATATATGTATAGATATATACATATATATACACATATAAATGTGTGTGTGTGTGTGTGTGTGTGTGTGTGTGTGTGTGTGTGTGTGTGTGTGTGTGTGTGTGTGTGTGTGTTCACCCCCGTACGCCGATTACCGAGATGCTGTTAATTTCATAAATAAATAAATAAATAAATAAACAAATGAATAAATAAAATATAATATGATCAACAAAAGGAACGCCCCCAAGATCTTTACACACGCACACACACACACACACACACACACACACACACACACACACACACACACACACACACACACACACACACACACACACACACACACACACACTAATCAAGAAATAATCGAGAAAAGAAGCTGTTATAGATCCGACATTATCAAAACCTTGCTATAATTATTATCTCGCCTTCAGAACATAAATATTTGATAGATTGTTTTTATCTTCTTAAGGCATGCAACTCAAAATAATCTGTAAATAGTAAAGATTCCCTTAAAATTATTAACGTTTTCTATAAATATGATAAGTAGTTTCGTTTTCTTTAAACAATGATTTTTAGGTAAACTATTATTATTAGTATCGTTTCACACCGAAGCACACCTCATTTAATAAGATTAAGAAATTCTGTAAGTCGCCGATAACTTAATTGTAGTAAAGTGATATTGTAGCCATATATGGTGAAGAAAGTATCATTGTAAGTTTCACCTTCGGGGAAACGGAGGAAAATAATGAAAAAAATATATATATATATATTCTTATTCGTTAAAATGTCAATTGTTATTTATAATCAACTGCTCATACTTCCTAAATAATTTTGTCAGAAAAAAAAAAATTATTAAGAGATTGACGAAGGTTTCAAATCGCATTTAAGAGAATCATTACACACAAAAAAAAAAAAAAAAAAAAAAAAATTAACCGAGCAAGTAAATAAAATCCCCAACCATTATGTATTTCAATATATTATCATCTAAACACCTACTATTGTCAATAAAACAAAGTTCCGCGAATGGTATCTTTTTTCCGGACAATAGAAAAATATCTACGCGGGAAGGGGCCGTCGCGGTGCACACGGCCCGCTCGCCGGTGCACACGGCCCTCTGGCTTCCGTGCCCCGCTTGCCCCTCGCTCTTTCGTCTTCTTCGTCGACTAATTATTGTTCTCCTTTGCTGTCTGTTTGTCTGTTTGTCTGTCTGTACTCTCTCTGTCTCTCTTTCTCTTTCTTTCTCCCTCTTTCTCTCTCTTTCTCCTTTCTCCCTCTCTCTTCCTCTCTCTCCCTCTCTCTCCCTCTCTCTCCCTCTCTCTCTCCCCCTCTCTGCCCCTCTCTCCCCTTCTCTCCCCCTCTCTCTCCCTCTCTCTCCCTCTCTCTCCCTCTCTCTCCCTCTTTCCTTCTCCCTCTTTCTCCTTCTTTCTCCTTCTTTCTCCCCCTCTCTCCCCCTCTCTCCCCCTCCCTCACCTCTCTCCTTCTCTCTCCTTCTCTCTCCTTCTCTCTCCCTCTTTCTTTCTCCCTCTTTCTCCTTCGTTCTCCTTCTTTCTCCCTCTCTCTCTCCTCTCTCTCCCTCTCTCTCCCTCTTTTTCCTTTCTCCTTCTTTCTCCTTCTTTCTCCCCCTCTCTCCCCCTCTCTCCCCCTCCCTCACCTCTCTCCTTCTCTCTCCTTCTCTCTCCTTCTCTCTCCCTCTTTCTTTCTCCCTCTTTCTCCTTCGTTCTCCTTCTTTCTCCCTCTCTCTCCCTCTCTCTCCCTCTCTCTCCCTCTTTTTCCTTTCTCCTTCTTTCTCCCTCTCTCTCCCTCTCTCTCCCTCTTTCTTTCTCCCTCTTTCTCCTTCTTTCTCCTTCTTTCTCCCTCTCTCTCCCTCTCTCTCTCCTCTCTCTCCCTCTCTCTCCCTCTCTCTCCCTCTCTCTCCCTCTCTCTCCCTCTTTCTTTCTCCCTCTTTCTCCTTCTTTCTCCCTCTCTCTCCCTCTCTCTCCCTCTTTCTTTCTCCCTCTTTCTCCTTATTTCTCCTTCTTTCTCCCTCTCTCTCCCTCTTTCTTTCTCCCTCTTTCTCCTTCTTTCTCCTTCTTTCTCCCTCTCTCTCCCTCTCTCTCCCTCTTTCTTTCTCCCTCTTTCTCCTTCTTTCTCCTTCTTTCTCCCTCTCTCTCCCTCTCTCTCCCTCTCTCTCCCT
>NC_061858.1:27745921-27750921 GCF_019202785.1 Penaeus chinensis
TATATGTATATGTGTGTGTGCTTGTGTGTATATATACATATGTACATATTTACATACGTATATATATGTATATATACACATATATATACATATATATACATATATAAATATATATTATACATACATATGTATATATATATGTGTGCGTGTGTAATATTTGTATCCACAAATAACCACACCACAGGCACTTACCTACATCAAATGGAAGTATTACCCTCAGAAATATGTTCTGATATTATTTACTTATTTTTTTGTCCTAACTGTAGTGCTAGGCATGTTGGTCAACCTCGCGTTAGCTTAATTAAACACCGTATTCTAGAACAAATGTGTAAGTCCGTAAGGTTTTCCTCTCAGTAAACCACCTTTCTCTACAATCCGACACCATTCACGCTAGATCACCCGTATACTAAGGCATTAAGGTTTTCTTCTCAGTAAACCATCTTTCTCTACAATCCGACACCATTCACACACACTAGATCACACGTATACTAAGGCAGATTTTAAAATTCTCTCCGCTGTTTCCAATAGATTTGACCTCCTAGTTTCAGAGTCTTTATTTATTCACTTGATGCAACCAGAGCTTAACTGTGCTCTAATAGGCGACAACTACATACAATCTAACAGCCTGACAAGCCATTGTGTCCTTCAAGTTTTTGTCTCTCCTTTTTCCTCTAAGTTTTGTTTTATTTTTACTATTAGTTGTACATAATTATTATTACTTGTGTTTATGGTTTATTTTACAATAGATGTTTTGTATGTATATGTTTTGTTTGATGTTTTTATGTTCGTATTTTGTTTAACTAGTTTAGCTTTTACTCCTGTTTTCCTATCTAAAAGTTTTTTTTTTTTTTTTTTTTTTTTTTTTTTTTTTTTTTTTATAACTTACATACATACGTATTATTTTGCACGGTAATATTCTGTCGTTTATTTCCCTTTAGATCACTGAGGACGGGTCGATTGACTCCGAAACTTTTGAAATTAATAAAGATGTTTGTGGCAGTCCTTGTTATACTTTTCCTTCTACAAACATGCTTACTTCAAGGACAATGTACGACTGAAATTATATATACATACATACATATATATGTGCTTTGAATATATGTACACATATACTCATCAATTTCCACCGAGTGCCCACGGGGAGTGAGTGTAAAACCTCGCTATCATTCCTCTAGTATAAGTAGATAGGTAATGTCTATGGAAGCTAGTTAGATCCTAGTTGCACACTCCTTTTAGTGGGTCTTGTGGTATAGTTGTTTAGTACTGGCACTTCGGTTACAGTGACCGAGGTTCGATGCCCGGTCATGGAGTGTTGTTATATATATATATATATATATATATATATATCAATGTGACATTGCTTTATTCTATCTTTCATACATATACATATATATGTATGTGTGTGCGTGTGTATGTATAAGGGAGAAAGGGGGGGGGGGGAGAGGAGGAAAGCGAGAAACAAAGAGCAAATAGAAGGAAGATGTGAATGAAAGGCCAGAACAATGAATAAACAAGAAAATATACTTATGAATAGATGAGCAGAATAAAGGCAAGATGCAGACCAAAGAACAGGCAAACACGCACGCAAGAAGAGGAAATAAAACACGAAATAAGAAAAGAAGAGAGAAGAAAGAGATGTGATGAGGAGGAATAGGAAGAGAGAAGGAGAATTCGAGTACCCGGTTTCCAACACCTGACAACAGCTTCCACCATCTCCTATCTTTAGTGGGCCTTCTCTTCCAACATCTCCAATTCCCCCCCCCTTCCCTCTTGTTTTCCAACGCTCATTCCTGTTCTATCAGCTCCTCTCTCTCTTCCAACACTTCCCTTTTCCAACACTCTCTTCCCCCTTTTCAATCAGCTTCCTCTCCTGCTCTTCCAACATCCTCTCTTGTTCTATCACCCCCCCCCCCTCTCTTCCAACACTTCATCGTATTCCATCACCCTTTCCCACTCTTCCAACACCTCCTTCTGCCAACACTCTCTCCTGTTCTATCAGTCCCCTTCTTCTCCCAACACCCAACACCCTTTTTTAATTTTTCCAACACTCTCTCCCGCCCCCCTCTTTTATTTGCCACCCAACCCCCCCTTTTCCCACACTTCTTCGCCTTCTACCACCCCCTTACACTCTTCCAACACTTCTTCCAACATCCCCACTCCCCCTTTTTCCAACCAGCTTCCTCCCTTGCTCTTCCAACACCGCCTCCCCCCCCCCCTCGTTTCTCGGCCCCTCTTTCCCCTCCTCTCGCTCTTCCAACGACTCTCCTCCCTCCCTCTATTTTCCTTCGGTGCAAGGCGATAACCAACCACTCATTGTCCAAAAAAGAAAAAAAGAAATTAAGAAAATATAAAAAAAGGTGAAAAAAAAAGAAACACACACACACACACACTTAAAAGAAAGAATATAAAGGAAAAAAAATAACTTTAAAAACACCACCTTTCGAGAAGAACAAATTCAGTTTCATATATTTTCTTAAAGGCCTCTCTCGGGCGCCTCTCCACCTGAAGGGATTTTCAAGTGGCTCTCGAAACGTGCGGAAGAATGCAACGAACGAAGCATTTGCATTGTTGAAGGTGTTGCACGCTTGTTGTCTCACCAAACAGGACGATTAGCTGGAGGTGTTGAAGTCCAGGATAAAGAAGAGAAGAGGAGGAGGAGGAGAAGAGAAGGAGGAGGGGGAGGGAGAGGAGGAGGAGGAGAAGAGAAGGAGGAGGGGGAGGGAGAGGAGGAGGAGGAGGTGGAGGAGGGAGAAGAGGAGGAGGAAGAGGGGGAGATGGAGTAAGAGGGGGAAGGGGAGGAATGGAGGAATGGAGGAGGAGGTGGAGGAGGAGGAGGAGGGGTAGGAGGAGGAGAAGGGAGAGGAGGAGGAAGGAGAGGAAGAGGAAGAGAGGGGGAGATGAGGGAGACGGAGGAGAAGAAGGAGGAAGAGGAGGGGGAGGAGAAAGAGAAGAGAAGGAGGGAGAATAAACGAGGATGAATAGGATGAGAGGGGATGTGGAAGGAAAAGGGAGATGGAGATGAAAGAAGAGGAAGAGGTGAGAAGGAGAAGAACGGACGAGGAACAGAAGAGGAAGGAGAGGAGGAGAAAGAGAAGGAAGAAGAGTAGGAAGTGATGGAAGAAAAAGAGGGTGAGACAGATGAGATAGGAGGGGGAAGGGGATAGAGGAAAAGGAGGAAGGATATAGAGGGAAGGAGAAGGAGAAGGAGAGGCGAGAAGGGAAGGAGAATAGGGAAGATAAAAATAAAGAAAAGGGAGAGGAAAGGGAAAGAAAAATACGTTGGGAAGGAGGAAGAGAGCTAAAGAGGGAATAAGGAGTAAAAGGAATTACATGGGAACGTATGAGGGAAAGATAAGGAAGGAAGAGGAATAAGGAAATAGGAATAAAGGAATGAAAAAGACGAAGGGCGGTAAGAAGGATATGGAAGAGGAAGAGGAGGAGGAACTAAGACATAAAAGAGAAGAGGGAGGAAGAGGAAGGTACATAATAAAGGGGAGGGGGAGGAGGGAGAGGAGGAAGGGGGGGGGCGTGGGGAGGGGGAGAGAAAAGTAGGGGAAGAGAAGGGGTAATCAAATATAAAAAACTGTGATTACAGATAATCATGATAATAATTACGATGATGATTATGCTAATGATATTGAAAATAGTCATGATATAATAATAACAATAATGAAGATGCTAATAATGATAATACTGTTGAAAATAACTCTAATGGCATTTGTAAAATAGAAAAGTGACGGACAACAAAGATGGCAAAAACCTTGATGATAATGATAAATAATTATAAATAATGATAATAATAATGGTAGTAATAATAATGATGGTGATAATAATAAAAATAATGATGATGATAGTGATAATTATATGAATAATGATGATGATAATAATAAAAATAATGATGATGATAATATTGATAATGATAACATAAATAATGATAATAATAATAATAATAATAATAATAATAACAGTGATAATAATAATGATGAAAATAATAGTAATAATAACAATAATAAAAGAAAATAATGATGATGAGGATGATAATAACAACAATAATAATGATAATAATAATAAAAATAATAACAACAGCACCAACAATAATAATAATAATAGTAATGATAATAATAACAATATTAATAATAACAATGATATTGTTAATACCAATAATGGTAATGATGATAGTAATAATAATAATAACAACAATAATGATAATAAAAATAATAATAATAATACTGATAATAATAATAAAATAACAATAATAATAATAATAATTATAATGATAATAATAATAATAATAATAATAATAATAATAATAATAATTATTATTATTATTATTATTATTATTATTGTTATTACTATCATTATTATTATCATAATTTTCATTAACATCATGAATATTATCAATATTATTGTCATAGTATTAATAATGAAAATATGATAATGATAGTACTAACAGTGATTGCACGTTCGTATAAAGGCTTTTGTGAAATATGATCCCTCGTGTAAGAAAATGTAATACATGAAGAGTGAGAAAGAGACATGAAAAGAGAGAGAAAGCAACACGCCGAAATAGAAAAAAAAATCGACAGACGCAGTAAAGCAGAGAAAGGGATAGACACAATAGGGAAAAAGAGAGAGACAAACACCATAACGTAGACAAACAGACAGACACAATCCCACAATACACCCCCGCACGTGTTTGCGAAAGGGTTAGAGGATAGATATAATAGAGTGCCACCCAAAAATAGAAATTTAAGAAGGAGGGGAGGGGAGGGGGGAGGGGCGGAGGGGGGAAAAAAATGCGTTCGCTAAGCCATTCATAATCCCGGGCTTCATAACCTTCACCGCGGCTTGGGGTTATTATCCCCGTGAATGAGAAAGAGAGTGGGAGAGAACGAGAGAGAAAGGAACGGAGAGGAAGGGAGAAAAAGATGTATTGGGGGGGGGGGGGAGGGGAGGAAAGAGGATGTTCACACAGAGATGTCCAAGAGATGAGGGTTTAT